>NC_141381.1:32914742-33026302 GCF_017979445.1 Akebia trifoliata
ATTAAAATGGATAACTTAACTTGATTGAACTTTTCCTTCTCGCTTGCTTTTCCTCCAAACTTGGCCAAGGTGGGGTTCCACCAGACTGCAGGTTAGTTGGATCAACTACTTTCAACTTTAGTTTGATTTATATATTTGGGATGTTTAAGCTGCAGAAATATGGAGAACTCCATGACAATTTTTCTTGTTCTTTTTCCTCTATTTCCAGTGTGTGCATGCTTGAAGAGATGTCACTCTATGCTTCCTTGTCGAATATTGGAGGAGAAAATTCCAGTAAATGTCAGATGGAGTATCATCGCATTTCATCTTTTCCTCCATTGATTGGCAAAAGCTACGATGGGTTCTCCTTTTGCGCTTAGTAGGTTCACCAAGGATCTCGTTAAGAAGAGGGATAACGTGCTAATGTCCAGAGCTCTGTTCATAGGAGCTTGGTCGATTCTCAAAGTTCAACTATACTTTGGCATTCATATCATTGTGGGTTATTCACCTGTCCCAACCATTAAAATTATACTTGGTTAATGCTTCCGAAGGGGTGTCAAATTTGCATTATAATTTTCACCTGTAAGTGTGGATTATGAACCCACTATTAACAATAGCCTCCCTGTAAGATATGTATGTGACAAGTTAAAAATAAAAAAAATTGATCCTTTGATTAAGATTGCTCATTCAATGTAAGGTAGATCAAGACTGAATGCAGAACTGCAAATAATCCATTTTAATAAAAATAATTGTTGGGTTATGTCTTCTATTCTTGTATATGGAGATTGTCGTGGTTCAAACTGGATCTTTTGATGATCCATTAACAACCCGCATGACCCGTTTAACCTCTTTATAACCCTAGGTATATAAAAGGTAAGAGATGAAACCTGAAAGGGTGTGAGAGATATACGAGAGACAGAGAGGAATTGTAACCTAGTTCTTTTTTGGTTAATATAGTGAAATCGCCGTTTTTCGCCCGTGGACGCAGGTCGATGCTTTGACCGAACCACGTATATCTTGTATCTTGTGAGATTCTTGTGTTCTTGTTAATTTATACTTCGGATCATAGGATTACTTTCTAACAATAATCATTACCTAAACAAGTACGTGTTAAATATTTTAAAAACACGTATGACACGGTTATTTTAGTTTTTCGCTCTTCCCATGTTTGTTAAAACAATTCCTTGGAAAATTGATCCTATTATATTTAAACATGCAAATTTTTTCTTCCAAACCACAGAGAATCTCTTCTTATCGCAACTTTGCACACTATAGAGCTCTAAAAGTTGTGTGGTTCTTTACTCAAGAAGAAAGAAATCCATGGTTCTTTACTTATCAGAAGTAAAATGGTGACAGAAGAAAATGGTGAATTCCACCACACCATATAATAGTTTGGGCCATTTCCTCTTGATTCATTCTCTCGTGAGGAATTGCCAAAACATTTGATTCTTCACGCATCCTAATAAAAAGGTGTGGGAGATGGAGTCAGGACACTTGAAATAGAATTTAGAGTGGATAGTCTCCTTGATACACGAATTAGATGTTTTCGGTAAAGAAAATGATAAGGAGAAGTTAATAAATTTGTTGTTGTTGGATGGATCTGTTGCAAAGGAATAGATGTGAGGGTTGAGAAGCATTTTGATATCAAAGGATGAATTTGTGTGCCCAAAAATTTAATCTCAAAAGACTAGCAAAAGCAATTATAGAGAATGCTTCCAAGCAACCATCTAACTATGAGGAACTGAACTCACTTGTTTAACAAATTCAGAAAACAGTGAGTCGGAAGAAATTTTTGCTTGTACTCGATGATGTGTGGAATGAAGATTCCAAACAATGGGAAGTCTTAAGAACCCCCTCTTGAGATGTGGGACCAAAGGAAGTAAAATTATCGAAGTGAAAAGTATTCCCGATAATCTATTCCAACAAATAAAATTTCTTCGTTTGTTGGATTTGAGTGGTTCGTACATTAATGAATTACCTAATTAAATTGGCAATTTGAAACACCAACGATACCTCGGCCTCTCTATGACAAACATACAAAGACTTCCTGAATCAACAAGCAGTCTTTATAATCTGCGGACATTAGATCTTAGTGGCTGTATCGGATTGGTTGAAGTTCCCAAGGACACAAGAAAGCTAATTAGTTTACGACATCTTGCCTTGCCGGATTCAACTTATTGGATTGAGTCCGATTCTATTTGTTTGATACCACAGGGAATTGAGGAATTAACATGTCTACCGACACTGTCAAAGTTCTTTGTAGATTAAGAGAGCAGATATGAGATAGGACAGCTAATGAGTTTAATCAACCTTAATTAGAGGTAAATTGCGTATTTCAAAGCTTCAAAATATGGACAATGCGAAGATGGCATTGTATTGAAGAATAAACAATACATCGAGGAGCTGAAATTGGAATGGGATGTTGCAAGAAGTGTCGAGGAGAAATAGAGGATACTTGAAATCCTTGAACCTCACCCCAATCTCAGAATGCTGAGTGTCCATGATTATGAAAGCCAATGATTTCCAAGTTGGATTGGGGATCCAACATTTCTCTCATATTGTGAGTATTGAGTTAAACAATTGTAGATCATGTAAAACCCTCCCTACTCTTGGGCAGATACCTTTACTCGAGAAACTTACTTTAAGGTGATTTCCCTTGCCTCCGTGAGCTTACTATTATGGATTGCATTAGTTTGATAGCTCTTCCAAGGTTTTTGACATCTCTTCGTTCGTTACATTTGGAAATGTGTAATGAGAGTGTATTAAGCTATCTTTCTTACTCTTACCTAACATCTCTCTCCTTGTTGGAAATTTGGAGTGTTGATGATCTAAAAACAATAACCATTGGATCGTTCAAGAACCTAAAAGCACTAAAAGTTTGGAATATTTTTTTTTCCTTAGTATTTACTATTATAATGAGAGAAGGTGGAGTAGAAGTGGTTTGACACCAAAATTCCGATCTCAAAAACACCCCGACTTTAACATTTAAATTTGATATAATCATTGATCATTTTAACAAAAAACTATGAAAATTACAATTGCACGGCCTTAAAATCACGTTGGTTAGTTTTAAAGTACAAAATATTCATTTTTTACTTAATATTTTAAATTGCAAATAAGTCTTTCAGATACATGTTTGTTTGCACATGCCACCTTCTAGTATATTTAATGAGAGATATATGTGATAAGATCTTAGGTGTGGAAGTGGGGTTTCTAACTTCCAATCTTCCTCCTTGGCTCAAGTTATCCAAGAATAGAATAGTCCGACAACCCAATTTTGGTTATCCTCCCCAAATCAGGAGTTGCTACATTCGACAATAACACAAGGGCTAAACGCTGAAAATCTAGATTGAGGGTTGCTCAGTAATTTGACACAAGTCAAAGGACATATGCAAAATTAGATACCCAGTACTAACGAGTTCAAAGCCGAACCATAGCAAATCTCCAGACTCTTTAAGTACAAAAACCGGAAAAAATCCAAAAAACCTAAACGAGGTGAAGATCGTTTGCTTCGCAAGAACTCAAGCGTGTGAAGTTCTTTTAAAAATTACAGGAGGTACGATTGGAAACCCTAGGATTGCAATCTCCTCTGTTTCACTTTGATTATCGAATTTGAAAATGCCATAGATTTACTTCAGGATTATCGATATCCATTCTTCAAATCGTTTGGTTGTCTAATTCGTTCTGCAAAAAGGTTCCAAACTGAACAGAATTCCTGTTTTAACCAAGGTGAATTTCCTTTTTAGTGTTCTTAGAATAAATTTCAGGTTTTTAGTGTAGATACTTTTTTTTCCCCAACTTAATGTGGTGCCACCGAAGAAATGCGATTGATTTTGACATATTGTGGTGTTTGCTATATGAGATTGGGAGTTTTTGTTGTTGTTGTTGTTGTTTCATTCTTGGATTTCTCTGTCTTGTTTGCAATGCTTTGTTTTGCCCGATTTTTAAAATGGGTTCTTGTAAGGAGGCCTGTCTAAACAAGGGAGTGTTATTGTTTATTGAAAAGTGGTCATAAAAATTTCCTGAAATGAATCGTGATTTCTTCCGAAACATATACAAAAAAGCTGTTCTTTTCTAAAATGCATTTTAGTGTTCTCATCTTTGCTACATTCAATCTATTAAACACGACGCTTCTTGACCACTCACCATCAGACTGCATAAAGCATAGCTGGTGTTATTTCCCCACCTTATAAAAATTTTCTTTTAATTTAATCGGTATGCATCGATCACATAGTCTTCTAGAAGGGCATCTCCACTTTATGCATCCCTATCTAATGCTATAGGCATCTTCCTCAATGTCTCCATGCTTTTGTAAAATTGTATATTAGATTATTGAATTGGATGTATTACAAAGAGACCTATACTTTTTTATATAGAGGGTGAGTAACTAAGTAGGAAAGTAACTTGTACGCACATGGAACTAAACCTACAAGATACCAAACTGATCCTACTCAACATAAGCTAATGATTTAAAACACGATTCTAACAATTATACCCATATCCATTTAGTTAGGAAAGTAACTTGTAGGCATATGGAACTAAACTTACAAGATACCAAAATGATCCTGCTCAACATAAACTAATGATTTAAAACACGATACCAAACTGATCCTACTCAACATAAACTAAGGATTTAAAACATGATTCTAACAATTATACCCATATCCATTTAGTTAGGGAAGTAACATGTAGGCACACGGAACTAAACTTACAAGATACCAAGCTGATCCTACTCAGCATAAACTAATGATTTAAAACACGATTCTAATAATTATACCCATGTCCATTAGTTAGGAAAGTAACTTGCAGGCATATGGAACTAAACTTACAAGATACCAAAATGATCCTACTCAACATAAACTAATGATTTAAAACATGATTCTATGTATATATTTTTTTGTGAACATTATCCATTTATATGCTTTTATGATTGCAATGTTGAGCCTGCCACAGCTTCTAATTTTATTTTGTTTATTCTTCTTCCTTTAGGTGATTGTGGACAAAAATCACAGTAGCTGCCAGAATGTCAAGAAAAGGAGAGGTTGAAGAGAAGGAAAATGGAGAAATATAGCTAGTTGCGCCTACATACGGGAAGGAGGCTGAAATATAGAGGGTGCAGAAAAATGAGTTTGAGTAAGAAGGAAAAGAGAAAACATCCTGATGTGCCGTTGGATGAGTGTTTGAAGATCTCCAAGGGAAAACCTCTTGATACTTCGTTACAAACTACGGAAACTATTTCAAAGAATGAAAATGAAGTGCATGAATCTCCCTTAGAAAGTGATCCAACTTCACAGTTGCCAGACAAGCAAACAACTGAAAATCGTTCAGAGCTCTGTAAAATGTACAAGAAGTTAGAGAGGAAGAAAAAGAGGTCTATGGTCCCCCTGGAAAATTATGATCCAGGCCAAGATCTGGTGGAAGAGAATCTGAACAAGTTCGGAGGGAAGTTTTCTGATACTTCGTTTCAAAATAATAAAACTTTTTTGGAGATCACGAATGAAGTGCATGGTACTACCACACAAGGAGTTTCAAATCTGGAGCATCCAGTCAATAGAAACGAAGGGCAATCTTCACAAAGTGCAGAGAGTCATGCTGAAGTAAGTTCTGCACAAAGAAAGATTAAGAGGAGGAAGAAGAGGTGTAATGACCCTGAAAACAAAAATCTGGGCAAAGAGGCATTGGAGACTGGTAGTCTATGTGGCTCAGAAGTAACAAATATTGAGCAGCATGGAACTTCAGAATTGGAATCATTAAGGAATAAGAAGAATCACGAAGCACTGATGGGTAATAATCTGATTACAGTGGAGCCAAGTATTTTATTGGCATGTGGAAGTACTAATTCAATGAAGAGGAACGATGCATCCATTGAGATGGATATGAACTCAAGTGAGGTGAATAAACTCAAAACGTATCAAAGGAAGACAAAAATTTTGATTTTGTCCCCAAGTGATAGTTTTGAATTAGGCGAAGAGGAGGGCGGTAGCCCCTCATTGCAGGTACAGAACAGTTCAATGGGAGATGTTTGTGTCAATTATTTGGACACTACAAATATATCAGTAGAAAGCAAGGGGAGAGTCAAATCAGAGATTGTGAAGGATGAAGATGAATTACATGTGGTTCAGAAATTAGGGGTGGAAATTGGTGTCTCAGAGAAAGAGAATAGAAAAAAATCACCAAAAATCTTATTGTCATCTTCAGATGATAAGTTGGAAAAAGTCAAGGAAGTGGGGCCTATTTCCTTGCTAGTTGCTCAAAACGGTTCAACGGGAGATATCTCTGCTGATTGTTCAGACGGTAAACTTGCATTGGGAAAGAGAAAGAGAAATAAGAAAGACAAGATGAAGGTTCATGGAGATAAGGTTCTTAAAGATATTTCCTTATTTAAACCCTCCAATGAACACTCACCACAGGAGAGCGAGGGAGAATTGAATATGGTTCAGAAAGCAATACAGGAACCTGGATTATGTGCTGACGATATGGCAGATTCTTCAACTGATTGGGAGGATAAAAGTTTATCTTTGTTGGAAACTGAAGATACTGTGAAACTCGTTTGTTCTCATAAGCTGGAAGTGATAAATGAGAAGGGTACCTCATCAGAGTTGTGCCAAGAAGGTTGTAGCATCTCATCTCCAGTTGTGGAGAATGTTGCCATCGGGGAGTCGAGGAAATCTAGAAAAAAGAAGACGAAAAATACTACACATGAAGGAAAATCTTCTGGTGATACATCCGCCTGTGACCTTTCCTCCAAGCAGCCAGAACATCCACGAGTACATTATGATCTTGGCGAAGAAAATTCAAAAGTGGAGATAGCTCACATTTCTGGTGAAAAAAATCAAGAAGTATCTTTAGCTGAATCTAACAAGGAAGAAATAGCTCCATCATCAACAGAGGATACCGTAAAAGATGGTGTTATCAAGAAAGATGATAGTCTGGAGGTATTTTCCAAAGACGGTTGTAGCTCCTTGTTACTAGCTGTAGAGAACACTTCCTGCACATATTCTGCTAATTGTTCAGACAGGAGACCTGCATCTGGGAGGAGTAAATTTAGAGAAAAGGTGGAATATTCTGTTGGTGAAGGAAAAGCTTCTGATAAGGCATTTGTCTGCGACTCTTCCACTAAGCAGCTGGAAGATCCTCAAGAATGCTGTGACCTTGGTGAAAATAAATGTAGAGCAGAGGTGTCCTGTGCTTTTGGTTCAAATGAATGTCATATAGAGGAAAAAACTCTTTTATCCAAGGGGAATGTCATAAAAGATGCTGCGACAATAGGTTTTGTGAACAGGGAGGATAGCCCTTTAGAGATATCTCCTGCTTCACTAGAAAGAGAACCTAATGAACTTAGTAAGAGAAAGCTTCTTATTCTTGATATAAATGGACTGCTTGCTGACATTGTTCCTTACGTTCCTGATGGATATAAAGCAGATAGGATAATTGGGCAAAAAGCACGTGAGTATTGATGCCAAAAGTTCGTTTTTGTTGATAAGTTTGAAGATATTGCTTCCAGTTCTAATGGAACTTATTGTTCTTTTATCAGTTTTTAAGAGGCCCTTCTGTGATGATTTCCTGAAGTTCTGCTTTGAGAGATTTAATGTTGGTGTTTGGTCGTCAAGAACCAAGTATCCTTCTATCTATGGCTCTAGCAATATCTATGCTTTAGAATTTGTGGTGGTTTCTTTCTGGTTGACTAATTTGTGTTTGGTTGCCACTGTCCTTTTTTTTTTTTTTTAAACTGAAACTTGCTTCATTGGTGATGCATGATGTATTTTTATTCTTTGCAGGAGAAATGTGGATACTGTGCTTCATTTTCTCATGGGAGATATGAAACGGAAATTACTATTTTGTTGGGTAAGTAATTACTGATAAGATATACATGTACCTTGTTTTATCCATCGAATTGTCTTCAAAGTTCACATTAAAATTACCATTTTGGTATTTTGCTAGCATTGGGAAGCAAATATTTATGAATCTGTGGATTATGTTTACAAGTGCAAGCTGCCTTATTGCTAAGTTTGCTGCCTAGTTCATTGAGGCTCTAGTTTGGGTATTAAATCTGATCCCAGCTTTTATGCGCTGGAGACGAAGCTTGAGATACCAAAGAATGGTACCTGTATGCTGCCTAAGGAACTATAGCTAGGGTTTGGATAGGAATGTGGCGGGCTTAAAGCTAAGCCGAGGCTAGGATTTAGGTTATATTCTCAGATGTTTAGATAGGCCTATAGAACTGATTGACCTAACTTGATTTTTGGAAATTTTTGTGCAGAATGTTATTTGGGTTAGATTAGGGTCTTAAGCTAGGGTAGGAAGGAATGTGAACGGGACCTTCCAAAAGAAAAAAAAGGAATGTGAATGGGGTTTTCAGAAGACTAATCCAAAGTCTTATCCCAAAGACTGGGGTTCAGCTGTTATCATGTTAATCTTACTTGTTAGTATTATCATATAATTGTACAGAAATATCTGTATGTGTTGTTTTCCCATGTGTAAGTATCTCTATGTAACTGACTGCTGCACCACTGTGGTTATGGTTAGGTTCTTGTGTTTTGTACAGACCTTCGGATCGATATTTAGTTTCACTTGTGCTGCCTGTACCTCTTGCTTTCTGTTCGTGAGATTCTACAAAAACCATCTACCTAATCCTACTATGGATCATGTTATATTTTTCAGAATATCATATCCTGTTTGTGTCTTCCATGAGTTTGCATATTCTGTTCTATGATGATATTACCAATTGAAAGTGCACCACACCGTCCATGGCCAATGGTGTGTACTTCAGTCCTTGAATATCAAAATCTACCTTACTTCTCTCCCCTCCATTTGTTTCTTTCTTAAGGATTTTCTCCCCTTTACCAATAGAAAAAAAAGGAACCTTTCCAGCAAAGTTTTTTTTTATTTAAAAAAAATCAATTGACTAGACTTGGATTCTTCTGTGGTCTGAATTTTTGTGTCTACGAAGCCCACAGAATCAGGTCAAGCAGACAACATTACTTGCCCCCTTAGAGGGTTCGCTGTTGTAACCATTGAAACCTTCTAAGTAGTAACTATGTTTTGTCAACCCATTTAGTGAATTCATCAGCCACTTTAGGTGTATATTTCTTCAATTAGTTTTGGGCATTGTGAACTATATACAGTCATAAATCTGACTTTTTCACTGCTTAACCCTTGGAACTTTTTTAATAATATCCCTATTTGCCTAACCATGTTTTCTGCTACACTTACATTTCTTTGTGCAGGATCAATCCCACTGCACTGAAACAGGGTTCAGTACTGTTGATAACAAGAATAAGCCGTTGGTCTTAAAGGAGCTGAAGAAACTATGGGATAAACACGAACCTAATCTTCCATGGGAGAAGGGGGAGTATAATGAATCCAACACATTATTGTTGGATGATTCTCCTTATAAAGCCTTGCGCAATCCTGTAAGTTCATCGCCTACTCTATATCTTGTTCTTTCCAGTTAGGTGTGCCATCACTGCAAGTTGTTTATGTTCTTGGATTATATTGCTAATTATTGTATTTTGTATTTTTCTATTTTGTTTATTTTTCATCGTGTAGCTGCACACAGGTGTCTTTCCTTCTGCATATAGGTTTCGTGATAAGGATGATAATTCATTAGGTGAGACTTCGATGCGCAAGCTTTTTGTTTCAAGGAAATCTAAGGTGAATGATAGGTATCAAGCTTGGTCTTCCAAGCAAATAGCAACCAGTTATTGTTGTGCTTGTGCACCGGTGATGAGACCCACTGCTAGTCCCCATGGATGATTACCATTCCATCTATCACATTCTTTTGAAGGATCAGAAAGAATGGAAACATTACAGAAAAAAAGAAAGAAAAGAAATTAAGTTGGTTTCTTAATTGTTTTGGTTGTCTAATAGGTTAAATTTTCTAAATTTTTTGCATAATGTTGGAAGACCAATCTCACCATCTTCCCAATGGGTTCCTTTAATTCCTATTGTTTAAGCGGTGCAAATTAAAGCCAGTGATTTTTACACATGTAGTTTTTTCTTGCAGGCCCAGGTGGTGATATTCGGGTGTATCTAGAAGGGTTGGCCATGGCTGAAGATGTTCATAAATATGTAGAGCGACATCGTTTCGGGCAACGTGCTATTACAGACAAGAATCCATCTTGGGGATACTACCGTAAGGTTTTAGGCATTGTCAATCCTTGTTTACCAACCTGAAGATGATTTTCAAATCTACGCACTTTCAGATGGGTTCAACCACGATGAAACTAGATATGGGCTCATCAAACTGTTTCAGTGCCAATGATGTTTGATACACAAAATTGATTCTGTTCAAAATGATGTCGCACGAGCAGTTATGTTTTGGGTGGGGGGACCATCAAATTTGGGCATGAATACTGATGGATCATCCCAGAATATCTGTAAGGAGAGCTGAAAGCATTCAAATGTTTAGTCAAAGAGAATTCTCTCCTTAAGCTCTTTGTATCAACTACTATTTAAACTGATAACCTTGCGGGCATTACTGGGTCGTGGTTGAGTTTGTTTTTTCACCACTGAGAAGAAAATAGTTCACTCAGCTGATGCGATTCTTGCTTTTTGATCACCTGCGATTCTGAGATGGTCTGCTACCCAATTCCAGAGGTATCTTCATTTTTGTTTTTGTATTGTATGTCTCTACTTGTATTTATGGACCCTTCTGCTCAACTTGTGGTCAGTTTGAATCCCAGTTGTAGAATTTCCATAAACGAAAAAGTATGGGTTGTATTAAACAAAACAATTTTGTGTTTGATTGCTTAATAATATCTCAAGTACTTTCACTCTGCTACTTGGAACAGATATATTGGGTGTAAATACATATTTTTTTTGGTGTTTTTTCCCCCTAAAATGTCCACTAAGCTATTAAAGGTCTGCATTCTGCTTCTGACAGAGTAAGTGCATCTTGTGTCTCTTGGAAGTGGGTTACGAATTTGCAGTGGAAACACACAATTTTACAATATGTGTTCTGGTTGTCTTTCTTCTGTTTCAGGTTTTCGACAAATTCTTTCTAACCCATCGGTCAAATGTATGTTTCTAAATTCTCCCAATTTTTGGTCTCATTTATATCTACTAGCAGAGAGAATGTATGCTTACATGTATATATTTTGGGTAAATAAGCTTGTTTTAGGTGGACACGTACATCCACTTAAAAGTGGTTATATGTAAAATGCTGAACACGTGCTAGGGTGGTTGGTACGTGCAGCCTGCCAAAGCAAAAGGAAAAAAAGAAAAAAAGGCGGACACGTACATCCATTAATCATAGATTACATAGGGAGTGCATGTGTCGATTAGCATCCTCATTTGCAATCCATGCGATGCTTAAGAAATATTAAATGGTAACTTAAAAGTGGTATATTACTTTCTCTACAAAATTGTTAGTAGTATAAATAGTTATTAAGCATATAACTTAAAGATCTCAATGAGGGTTGCTAATGGATTTGTTAATTTTTCAAAGAATTGTGATTTTCTGACGCTCCCATCACAGAACTGTTGATCATTTGCCTTGGGATACACAATCATAAATATTTTCTTGTGTATCCCGAGGCAAATGATCTACGGCTCTGTGATGAGGGTGTAAAGGAGCGTATGTCGGGGGCGGGGGGGGAGGGGTTCAAATTATCATTTCAAAATAGGTTTTTCGGTCAAATGTGTTTTTGCATGATTTTCTGTGGAAGGATCTTATTTAATGTGTTTGGTAGATCAAGGTAAATTCTTAGGTTTAAAAAAAAAAATTAGTCTTTTTGCCTTGAGGAAAGTCACTCAAGTCATGAAACATTCACATCAACCAGACCAAAATGGCCCCCACCCCTTGGTGGACTTCTGCACCAAAATTGGCTTGATTAATGATTTCTAGCTGTTGAATTTGACCATATCTCATGGGTGGTTTATTCCATTGGGCTATCAATGGTCCCAGAAAGAGATGGGCTGGAAATCTATGATATTAGTGGGGTCGACATGATAGTAAATCGCTAGCGGCCGTGATAGTATTTTTCCTACAATTTCTACAACACTTCTATGTTCGATGTTCGAAAATTTTCAAAAAATTGAGAATCCTCAATATTCAAGCTCTTTACAATTAAGAACATAGTTTTAAAACTCATCTTTTCTCGGATGAGCCAAATCATTTAGATTATCTGGAATATAATTTATATTTATATTAAACATTTAAACAACTAAAAATCAATTATTTTACATAAAAATACAAAACCTGATTGACTTCGCTGATATTTTGAAAATATTGAATGGTTCATCTCGGACAATTGACTAGCTAGGTTATCTCTGATGAATTGTCTTGGTCTCAGAAAAAAATATACAAATAACTACATTTTCCACAATGAGCTTATCTATATTTTTTGGAGAACCTTAACCAATCAAAGTGAAATATTATAAAAAATAATGATAATTAAAGAAATAAATAAGGACTTCTACAAGGTCTCATAATAAATACAGGATTCCTGGGGATCAGTTCCAGGAGGAATCTCTACGAATTTTGAATACACGTGTTACTTTAGGTTCTAAAACTGATCTTTGCTCCATGTTAAGCCAATGGTACCATCTTCATTAGGATGATTCTAACATCTTTGTATGGGAAGTTGGTTTTGAACGATTGTGTGGATCTAGCACACTTTTTACATTGAATAATGATTTTCTGACGCCACCTCCCCCCCCCCCCCCCGCGACATACGCCCCCATCACAAAACCATAGATCAGTTGCCTCGGCATACACATAACCATAAATCTTTTTCTTGTGTATAACGAGGCAAGTTATCTACGGTTCTGTGATGAGGGCGTAGGTGGGAGGGAGAGGGGGGGTGTGGTGTGTGTCATATTATGACGACTCTTATGCATTTGATGTGCTTTTGTTTCTATAAACTAAGGGAAGAAGACACCAACGCATATAATAAAAGGTTACATGTGCCCAACCAATTTCAAAGGGCAGGTAAGACCATGCATTATTTTTCAAAATATATGGCATCAGTTGACAAATGATGTAATTGGGCATCTCACAGCTTTTTTTTGCTCACTATAACCAAAATAATGAACCCATCTCAGCATTGGCCCTACTATAACCAACTATAGTGGACCCATAAACCCTAACTAATGTCTTTTTATAAGATTTGATGGTGTGAGATGTTTATGTAATTGTTTAGTCCCATCACCCAACCCTTAATGAATTGGTTTGTGATATCAAGTGTAATCCGCTTGGCATGTGTTTTTTATGAATTGGATCCCATGACCTGGCAGAATCAATTATTTGGTTGGTCCTTTAACTTATCTAGCTTTGATGCTAAGTAATCAATCTTTTTGATCATGGTGACCTAACAACATTACATGTGTCGATTGGCGATTCGCCGACCGTTGGGTTTATGGATAAGACCAATCTCTCAAGATTTTGTGTGTTTGGGTAAATAATTTACCATCCACACAAGTATATTTCTTTTTCTTCCAAATTATATGATATTATGTGTATTTATATTCTTCCCTAAGTTAGCCAAAAGAAGAGAGGCACAAACAGATATATCACAAATTACATTGTTGAAAGATTTAAAACGACTGTGAATGCTGATTTTTCACTTCAAGAGTCACTTTTCTTGAAACCCAATCTTTAAATCTATTAAATTTCAAGTCCCACCTCGCACACTCAACCTTCATCTCCCTATATTCAACAAACTTTATAACATTAAAACTCTTGTCTTGTTCACACCTTTTTTCCTTACATGTGAATATAGAAAGGCTAATGATTTTTGGACTTGATTTTTTTCATTTCGTCTGTACTCAATTGATGTGGCAAGGGCACAAAATCATAAATCTTTTTTCTTGTGTATCCCGAAGAAAATGGTCTATGGTTATGTGCCCTTACCACGTCAACAAGTAGAGACAGAGTGAAAAAAATCGAGTCCAAAAATCTTGACTCATATAGAAACTCTAGACTGAATTATATAACTTTTGAAGCCCAAAAGAACTCTTAGGCTGTGTTTGGATTGAGGGAAAGGGAGGGAAGGGAAGAGAAAATTTGCAATTTTCTCTTCCTTTCTCCTGTTTGGATTGTTAAGTTAGGAGGGAAGAGAAGAAAAATGGAGGGAAGGGAAAGGAAAAATTGCCTGATTTTGTTCCCCCCGAAATCGGAGTGACGAGGAGGGAAGGGAAGAGAACAAAATTTCATTTCCAAAATTGTCCTCAACATTTTCTTAATTTCCAAAGAAACATGATATTGGCACCCCAAATTTTACTAGTTACACCCTAAATTATAAAACACAATGAAACCCTAGAGAATGGACGAAGAAGACGAAGAAGAAATCTAGAGAAGACGAAGAAGAAACCCTAGAGAAGGGACGAAGCCGACGACCTCGACTAGAAGACGAACTTGACTAGAAACGACCACGACTAGGAGACGAACTAAGGTATTCTCTCTCTCTTCCTCATTATTCTGATTTTTTCCGAAATACCAATGGTATTATTAGCAAATATTCTGATTTTTTTTCTCTCTCCCCATTTTGATGGTTTCGGTTTGCTGCATTTGCTCTTGAAATTTTTGAAATTTAGTCATTTTATTTAGATTTGTGTGTTTTTGTAGATTTTAGAGGTTTATAAAGTGTTTGGTCGTTGGAAATTTGTAGTTAAGAGTTTAGAGATTTGGGTTTTGCTTAATAAAATAGATTGTTGATTTGGTATCAAAGATTTGGATTTTGTTTAATAAAATAGATTGCGATTTGAGAATTTGTAGTTTAGATATTTGGGTTTTACTTAATAAAATAAATTACTGATTTGGTATCAGATATTTGGGTTTTGCTTAATAAAATAGAATGCTGATTTGGTATAGCAAAATACATGATGGAAGTCGAAAATAATAAGAAGTTAATTTATGCTCAAAAACTAATTAGGAAAGAATTTCTTTCTGATTCTATAGAATTACAAACGGAGAATGTAATCATTGCTTATAAGAAATATCAGAGCATGTTAACCTTATCATTTATCATCAATGACACACCACAAAAAATTTGTGTTGGTTGAATGAATCTAGTTTCCCCATTCATTTCAGTCTAAATCTCCATGTTCATCAACCCAAAATCCCAAATGTTTTCATGTCTGTTCTCACTACCTCAATCCATTTTTTTTGGCTTTCTTCACTCTCTTTTATACATTCAACTTGATGATTCCTTCTAATAAGGGATGTAATTAGCCTCCGTTTCACAGGACTAAACTATCCCAATCAGTTTTCCCCTAGATTATCATATATGGGGCTAATCCTAAATTTTTCTGATTTTTTTTATTATTATTTCGTTTATTGTGATTGGTGAATTAGAGGGCCGTGCTATTGTTTGTTAAACCTCCAAATTCGACGGTCATACTTTATGGATTGTTTTTTTATTTTTTATTTTTTAAATCCATTCTCCAATAATTTGATAGTCCAAGGCCGTCAAAAAAAAAAATTCTACAAGAGAATATTTGACGGGCATATTTGATGGGAGGGTCTATCAAATTTCTCAAAATTTGACGGGCTAAGACCGTCAAATATGGGGTTTTTTCACATAGTGTGTTATGGAAATATGACCTCTCTAATTACATTTATTGATCTTGTTGCAGGGTGGGTGTTGCCAGCTTTATTGGCTTATTAGTTCAAAAAATTGGCCCTGATATCACACCATTTACAAGCATGCTATTGAAGCTCTTATTTCCGGCTATTCTAGAGGAACGAAGTGGTTCAGCAAAACGTGCCTTCGCAAGTGCTTGTGCAATCATATTGAAATATGCAGCTCCCTCTCAGGCGCAAAAATTGATTGAAGACACTGCAGCCTTGCATACTGGTGACCGAAATGCTCAGATTTCATGTGCAACTGACAACACATGGTTGGCATTGAATCCAAGTAAAGTCATTGGAACCAACTCATATGCTCATGAAGCTAATCTAAGAGGACTTGAGAAAGACTCAGGGAAACAACATCCAATTGTAGAAGATTTGGAACCAACTCATGTGTTCATGAAGCTTAAGATCTTAAACGTTCTTTGGGTTGGGATCTCATGTTCAAAAATAACACGTTTAGTGATTCATGGTTTGTTCCAATTGGATAAATAGAATTAGTTTTTTGAGTCTTTGTGGAGTCTGGGGCACTTTAACACCACATGATGAGGGCTCCACCCTATACTATATTAACACTGGTTGAGTTGGACTGATAAAGGCTTCGATAACAAATTCCAAACAGACGATCTCAAAGGAATATTTTCATAAATGATTGAGATTTGAGACCCACCAAATGATTGAGAATACGAGGTGTCGTGCATGGTTTCAACCCTATAGGCCTAGATAGGAATCCAATTAGGCTGAGCTAGCCTAGGCCAAGCCATGTCGGGCTTGCACAGCAACAGATTGGTTCTTAGGTTAGATCAATTGACAAAAGCAAATCCCGACCCGGTTGTCCGCCCTGTCAACAGACTTTACATTGGGGTAATTTGTAGGCTTGTGGACCGAGTTATCTTGCCTTCAAAAAAAAAAAAAATGTAAAAAAAAAATTATTTTAACATCACATTTGTTTTATTAATTGTATTTGCAATATTCCATTCCATCGTGTATGGCCTTGATTTTGCCGTTCCACTGATTTCCTAAGTAATTTACATGTAATACAACGACTTGATTAAACTAGTGATTAAGAACTCTTTGCAGAATTCTAGGTAAAAATTTCCTTTGTTAAAATTGGCAAACAGGAATGGCTACTTAAAACGGCTTAAATTGTTTTCAAATTGGAAACGGTAATCGTTTTTTATTGACGATGGAACACCTATGAGTTGATTAGCTGGTGTTTCTAATTCATTTTGCACGAATACTGTGGTACCTATTACCTTACCTTGAAAAAAGGTAAGATGTATGCATTATGAGATAATGTCCATGAGATACACTATATCAATGCTATTGGTATTTAAAAAAAAAAAAAAACAGCTTTAGACAACACCCTCGTTTTTTATGCAGACATCATTTTTCTTTCTTTTGTAAAAAGTAACATCTAAAAGTCTAATTTTATGGAAGTGGTGTGTAATAAGTAAAATTAGGAGGTCAGATAGTTTGCGAGACAAAATAATCCTATCTCATTCAATTAAAATACATTTTTATCTTAAGTTGGAAAAAAATTTGAAGTTTTCCTCTAAAAAATCTTAAGGTTGCAACTTTCTTTCTTTTTGGAAACCTTCTTTTGATATTTTGGACTATGAAGGGTATAATGTCATTTGACAAGAAGAATTCTCTTCTCTTCTCTTATGAATCCTATCCAAACAAAAGAAACTTGATTTTTTCTCTGCTCTTCCCTTCAAAATCCAAACAGGATGAAGAGAAACTAGCCTTCCCTTCCCTTCCCTTCCCTTTATGGTTTCCCTTCCCTTCCCTCCCCTTCCCTCAATCCAAACACAGCCTTAAGCCCTTTTCTCTCTTTCTTTCTCTCTCTCTCTCTCTATCTCATATGTGGTTTTTGCAACTGATGGGGTTTGGTGGGGAAGGATTCTTAGATAAGTAGGGCATCATGTGCCAATGAAAGAGGGCAAATGGGTGATGTTCCTTGGAACATGGATGAAGATGATTGAGAAATATTAGTTGGTGCTACCAAGTGAATCAAGCCATCCCCATGTGATCTCTTCACTTTATGCATGTGATGATGCATCCATATCTCTCTCTCTCTCTCTCAACGATCACCATCACCTTTCCAATGAGGGCATATATGGGCCCATGCATGCATTAATATATCTTGCATCCCAGGCAAATACAAAGTACATATATGTCTTATTTTCAGGTATAATTCATTCCAACCAATGTGTATTGGCCTATTTTTGTTAAAATAATTATTTATTTGTACATTTGGCAGATACTGTCAACCATACAATTCAAATGCTCAATCTTTTAAGAAAATTATAAAAATAATGTCCATAAATAAAGTGAAAGAGGGTCCATTTTGTTAGTTAAATTATAGT
This sequence comes from Akebia trifoliata, assembly GCF_017979445.1. Taxonomy (NCBI): domain Eukaryota; kingdom Viridiplantae; phylum Streptophyta; class Magnoliopsida; order Ranunculales; family Lardizabalaceae; genus Akebia; species Akebia trifoliata. The sequence continues at coordinate 32,932,668 of NC_141381.1, forward strand.
AGAGCACAACTTGACACATACATTAGCTAGGAATTATACTCTTTCATTCTCATTAGCATAGATAGGACAAACCTACAAAAACTGTTCTCTCAGTAGAGTTGATTAGTTTTATAACTTCATTTCAGGGAGAAGTACCAAAGCTATTATTTTAGGGGTCAAAATTACTGGTCCAGCCAGCCATGTCTTTAAAGTACCATTTAAAAGGTTCATGCACCCATTTTGGTATTTACTTTTATCAAAACAGGTTTGCACTGTATGCCACATTTACTATTTTACCTTTTTAACCTTCTTGTGAATCTCAAATAAAAGAACATTTTTTATTTATTACAAAATTATGAAAAAGCCAAAACTATATTTAGGATTTATTTCAGGTTGAAAATGAGAGTATAAAGGTAAATTCAATTAAATGTCCATACAACAAATACCCATTTTGATAAACAATTGGCCATTTTGGTAAAATGACTTTTGACTTTATGATATTTTATACTGCTTTCCACCATGTATGGCTGTCAATGAATCAGATCATAGCCGAAAATATGAACTGATCCAATTCAACAACTTAAGGTCCGGATCGAGTATTTGGAATCCACAAAAGGTCTGAACAATAAGGATTTAATTTGATAAATTATATCATACATTTTTATTATCCATGTTTATATTGTTTATCCAGTAGTTCTCGATCCAACTTTTCATTTGTTAGGATTTGGATCAAATAGATTAACGGATAGATCATAGACCCAAATCTGACTATTTTCCTATCGGTTCCAAATCGACCCAATCCAACTCATTGACAGCCCTACCATTATTTAATTATCATTAAGTCACCCTTGACATTTTTTTATAATGGTACAAAATATTAGGTAATTTAAGTCATCCATCATATCTTGCCAAAAGATTCAAATCCTTCATCTTCATCATGTATTTTTCTGTTTTAAAAATAATGTAGTCAATATTTGCCCTTATTAAACTAAATTAAAAATTATTTACTTACCAATACGCACCAAAGGATTAAAAAAGAAAACACCATTGTGTGTCGCATGTGTTGTATTGTTTCCAATAAAGAAATGGAAGAAACATAGTTGAAAATAAAGATTGGCGGGCACTAAATTTTTTCGAAACATAGCTTACTCGATAGATATCGTCTCTCTTATTGACCTTTAGTTTCTTTTCTAAATTTATAAATTCCAAATATTAAATGATAAGTATTTTAAATATCCATTACAGATAGATTGCACCATAGGACAGTTATATTTATTTATTTATTATCTTTAAGTTTATTGAAGAAAAAAAATGAGACCTACAAGGCATTAATAAGTGATGGGTGAGGGGCAGGCATTGCTTGACAAGGCCTGAGAGTGGTGGGCAACCATGTGCCTGAGGAATCTTACACACCATTCCAATTCCTGTTATACAACCAGAGAATGAAAGGACATCAGCCATCTTACTGAATAACAAATATTAAAATTTCTCTTGAATTTTTCAATTTGCCCAAACTACCACCTCTCATCTTTTCTCTCTCCCCATCCAATTGTCAAGAAAAATTAAAACATGTCTATAAGCCTAAGCTGAGGTGATGTGTGTATTTAAAAGGTACCAAGTTAGCTAAGTGGGCAAGTTACATGTGGAGTGTTGATTCCACAACCTAGATTCAAAATCCATTGAACCTGTTCACGTTGACGAGCAAAAAAAAAAAAAAAACTAACATCCTCATCGTATGTAAGGGCATTTTCCTAGATTAGGGTAAATCCTGGTATACAGAGCACGTCTGTATAATGGTATAAGATTTTATAAGCTATGTATGTGTATGTGTGTGTGTGTGTGTATAATTTGAAGGTGCCTAAGTTGGCAAGTTGCATCACATGTGGAGTGTTGATTCTTGACATTGGTTCAATATCCATTGAATCCACATTCAAACGTCCTAAAAACAAAAACTAAACATTCTAACGTCCTCGCCATTTTCGTACGTTAGGGTAGATTTTGGTACTTCCGGACGGACAAGGGTATCATATGAGAGAGTACATCTTAACATTCTCATCATATGTAAGGGCACTTTCTGAACTAATGAAGGAGTTCTTTTAAGATATTTATTTTCTGATTTTATTAAATCATGCAAGTTCTAATCCAACAATAATTTTGGGTTTGAAGGACAATTATGCTCTTTCAGACACACATACACGCACAAAAAAAAAAAAAAAAAACCCTAGATAATCACAACCATTGGATCAGCATAGTTTTTTTTAGTGCAATTTTTAGATTTATATTTACCATTGAAAAGAAACACATCAATCATCCAATTAATAAAGTACAATTATTGACTTTTGATCTACAAGAACATCATAGGTGGAACCAGTTATGCCATCATACAACTCAAATTCTTCAAAATCATAAAAAATTGATCAATTATCTGGCAAACTCACACCAACAATCAACTCCATTGGTGATCTATAATGACTGGATTCCAGCAATTTTCAACAAGGGATTGAAACCCAAATTTTTTTCACCTAGAGTTCTAGTTCTTGATCCCAAATAAACAGATGGGATGGCTTGAAACCTTCAATCATGTTGAATTTTTAATGTGAAGGACCATTCATACATTATCATATTTGGCTACCATTTTTTTATATTCTTGTTTATGATGAATTGTGTTTTGAAGTCAAACATGAGATTATACAAGAGGGTATTCTAGTAAATCTACACATCCCCTTGTGGAAAAATGAAAATGGGGGCATGTAGAGATGGTAGAGTTGGCAGGCTTTCCAGAGCACAAATCCACAATCCTCTCCTATTTTTCTTCCTTGTGTGGTGTGGCAGACCCTCACATGCCCCATGCAGACAGGTCCAGATCCCATCCTCATTCTCATCCCCCACATGGTCATGAATGTGTAAATGTGTGACTCAGAGATCAAAACAGATCTGACCCACAAACACACATTCACCTCTCTCTCTCTCACAAAAAAAAAAATATATACCTTCTTTAACAAACCTACCTTAGATAAACATCTCTTCTTGGGTCTGAAAAGTCCTCTTAGAAGCCTGCATTAATAGTCAATATTGAAGCTCAGAAGTGGTGTTTATGAGTGTGGTCTTGGAGCATTTGTTCTCCCTATGTCACAGAAGGTTTAGTCTGGTTTGTAAAATGGAACCCAAAGAAGTTTTTCTTGAATCATGGGAGCATTGAAAGGATTTGGAAGTCATTTGGATTTCTGGGTATCTCTTTTTTTATTCTTTTATGTTGAAAAATAAGTGGGTTTTATAATTCAGAAGAGTAAAATTTGCTCATTTGTGGATTTTAAGAAGCCTAAATATTGTGTTTCTACCTGCAATTAGCTGGTAAAAAAAGTGGGATTTTTGGCTTTTGAGATGATGGATTACTGGAATCATTAAAAATCTTGTTTTGAATCTATTAACATTTCCATTGTTGATAAAAGCTTACATCTTTGCTCTGGGTTTTGCAAACATTTGAGAAAAAAAAAAAAACAATGGATTTGTTGAAGAGACTTCAATTCTGTCTCTTTGTTGGAGAGGTGAAGGAGGTTTACTGAAAGTGAGGGACTTGTCTTTGTTTAGTTGAAGTTTAAGAGGAAGTGGAGATGTCTGCAAAGCTTCTACATGCCTTAACAGATGACAACCCAGACCTGCAGAAGCAAATTGGCTGCATGAATGGGATCTTTCAGCTCTTCGACCGCCACCATTTTGTCGCCGGCAAGCGAATTACTGGTCACAGCCACAAGAGGCTTCCTTCAGGTACTTTTTTTTTTAAAATTGGGTTTTAATCTATTTGAATTTATCTCAATTGTTTCAAGGATCGGATTATTCTATCTTTTTGGATCCTTACAAAATTAGCTTTTGTATCATGGTTTAATATCCTTCAATTGGCTTGCCATATCGAAATTCAATCTATTCCTTTGTTTTTCTACCTTTTCATAGTGATTTTGACTTTTGATCGTTTAGTATTTGGTGGCATCTATATTGTTATTGTTACTGTTATCTTTTAGAACTATGATAAAAATATTTTAAATTCAATTGAAAAGAAAATTCTTTGATTTTTGATAGCTTGGGTTAAATGGTTTTTCTGTTTAATTGTTGGGCATTTTTGTCTCTTGTATACTAAGTAATCAAAACTAAGTCCTAAAATATAGTCCCACATAAGAAAGGTATAAGAAATCCCTCGAGTATGTAGGTCTCTTACTTATCTACTTTAGTTATTTTGTTTGCGCATATGTGCACATGTAGTGCACAAAGGCGCTTTTTGAGGCATAGTTTGCATTTGACACGTATGCGTCATCAAAATTGTAACTATTGTGCCAACAATTGTGGTGATTGTTTGCGTAATCACACTCGGATCCATAGCAATAGATTAATACTCTCTGACTTAGCATTTTTCTAGCACATGGAGACCTCACATCACTCCATCTTACTAACGATATCTGGTATTTTATGAATTGTTATTGGTTTTTCAACAGTTCCTGCCACTAAGAGTTTCTATGTTGGGTGCTTCCCTGAAATATAATATTTTATATGCCTTCTGCCATACCGGCCTTCATTTATATAGGAATGAAGGTGCTCTTGGCTTGACATAGTTTCTTCTGTTCAGTATCGATTCATTTCTCAAAGGAAGGATGTAGGATTAGTGTGAATCAATACATTAGAACAACTTCATGTCTTTGGTATTGGAATTGAAATGATTTAATTCGAATGAAGTTTCAAGTCCAAAAGATCATATTGATTAATTTGACAATTCTGCAAACCAATGTGATTAGGAGATTGGGCTCATTGTCCTGGCGATGCTTCGTTGGAGCCCTATTGCAAACTTGAGTAGGGGGCGAATAACATCTTAAGACACCGTTTCGTACCTTGAGTTCATTGTCTCTTAGTCATTTTTTAAACTAATTTTCAGGTTCCGAACCCATTCTCCAACTCTTCCACCATGGGGTCTATCTTATTGTCTGTAAACAACTTGAATGGTTCAAAACCCAAAATGGAAAGAATCATATTGATTGTATCCTTGGCTGCTATTTAATTTGATAGTTCTCTGTAATTAACATGGTTTGTCAAGAAATAGTTCTGTTTTTCAATCCTCAGATGTCCCATCATTTCTATTGTGTTCTTCATGGAGAGGAGTTTCTGATTTTTTACAATTTCTTTCTTGTGTTTGCGAGCTCAAGCATGTTAGATCCACCTTCATATACTAAATAATTTTTTTCTCAACAGGTCATTCTCACTTTATCAATGGCAACCTTGGAGGTGATTCCCATAATGAACTTTGTCTACAGAAGACAACAGTAAGAATTTATTCTATTTTCATGGCTTGAGTTGCTGTACTTGTTGTGTATGGTTTTGCTTGAGGACATAAAAAGTATATACGTGCCTTGCAATTGCAGGAAAAAAATTTAAGCAAGAATGCGAATGTGAATCAAAGAAACTCCTTTGAGTCATCAAGAACCTCTTTCTCATCTTCGTCTTGCTCATCTTCTTTCTCTTCAGTTGACTGTAACAAAGCAGCTAAACCAGAACCCACTTCTGCTCAGTCGGGCCGGCAATCCCTCGATTTCAGAGACATGGTGAAGGATTCAATCTACAGAGAAGCCCATGTGTCATCAGTTAAAACAACAACTAAAGAGGAACCAATAAGCCGTGTGGTGAAGCACATAGATTCCCCCAGGCCTTTGCAGCTGCCCAAATCAGTAGATGGATCTTTTGAATTAGGTATTGATAGGAAGCAGAGAGTGGCTATTGATCTCAATGACTCCATAAGTGTTCTTGCGAAACTTCAAGAAGCGCCTCGGTATTTAAATGATGCTAGAGAATCACGAAGATCGTCATATGAAATGAGGGATGGGTCTTCGTTTTTGGCAACAAAGGATGCTCCTCGGTTCTCATATGATGGTCGGGAAATGTCCCGCTCATCTTTTGAATCAAGAGACAGATTCAAATCCACGATAAAGCTCAGAGAGCTCCCAAGGCTTTCTCTAGACAGCAGAGATAGTTCTATGAAGGTTTCTGATGCTAGTCCAAAATCAAACTCGAGTTTGAAGGATTTTGAGAGTTGTAATGGAAATTCTAATAGAACATCAAGTCCACAGAAAGAATTGGAGTGCCATAAGAGACCTCCTAGTGTTGTGGCAAAGTTGATGGGCTTGGAAGCAATGCCCACCTACCGAGGTGAAGATCATGATTCGTTCTCAAGATCATCCAAGACTTATGAATGGAAGCAAAATGGAATTTCAAACTCCCCCCGAATCTCCCTCAAGGACCCTGTTTCACTGCGATTAGGAAATCAGGATGTGTGTATGAAACCAATTTCAAGCTCACGGTTCCCAATTGAACCCGCTCCTTGGAGGCAGTTGGATGGTGCTCGTAGTCTTCAGAAGCCAACATTCAGGAATCGTGGAATCCCTCCAAGGGTGCCTAATACCTCGCCTTCTGTTTATGCTGAGATTGAGAAGAGGTTGAAGGAGCTTGAATTTAAACAATCAGACAAGGATCTCAGAGCTCTTAAGCAAATATTGGATGCGATACAGATCAAAGGACACATGGAGACCAAAAATGAACAAAATCAAGTTTTTACTGAAACAAGCTGTGACAACCAGAGCCAGACCTGCCATGATCAAAATTTTAGATCGGCAAACAGGCCAAACCCACTAGCTAAGCATCCTATTTCTGCTACCAAGGGAACTAATCGTTCGAGGACCTTCGAGTCTCCAATCGTGATCATGAAACCGGCAAACCTTGTTAAAAAATCCGGTCTCCGTAAGCTACGGAGTGGCGATTCTGTAGATAGCAAAAAGGTTTCGGTCAATAACCGAACAACTAAGGACCTGACTCCCAAACCCGGCCTCAGAGAGGCTCCTAATCGGACTCTCGGTTCCACTGATAAGATAACCAATGGAAGGACCTCAAGACCAGCACAGACTTTATCTAGGTCTCAACAATTTCCTAGAGAAAACACTGGAAGCTCTGGAAGGATCTCAGTGAGCCCAAGACTGCAACAAAAGAAGATTGAATTGGAGAAACAATCTCGTTCTCCAACCCCTCCCTCAGATTTGAGCAGATCCAGAAGGCAATCTGTTAAGCAGCCAACAGAATCAAGTTCGCCTGGTGGTAAACGTAGACCAAAGTGTCCAAATGTGTGGCAAGGGAACGACCAATTTAGTGGAATCAGTAGTGAAACAAGAAAGTTAAGTCACCAAGGTGGTGAGATTTCTCTTTTGGACAGTGACATTAGCTTGGCCTCACAGACATATATAGAAGTGACAAGTGCTGACAGATCTGCTGAAATCAAGTGTGTTCTCTTTGAGGAAGGAAGCCAGGGTCCTGATAAGGTTGTCAAAGACGTGGTTTCTAGCTTCAAACAAAAAGTAAGTTTTCTCACACTCCATCCCATTTATTTGTTTATTTATTTCTTTATTGTTTCTTCTGGTTCATCAGTTAATGGGTTTTTGGTTCTCACCTACAGAAGCCATCAACAAAGCTCAGTGAAGATGGGTCGGTGGCAGAACTCACAGCAATTGCCCCGGATCAACCAAGTCCTGTTTCTGTCCTCGATGCCTCATTCTACAGAGATAATTTGCCTTATTCGGGGAAGAAAATATCAGAGCCCTTTAAAGGTGAGGTTTTGTTCATTGGAGGTTTCTTGCATGTAGAACAGTTTGATATTAACTGAAGTTTATCTCATAGATTAGTTCAAGGCAATGTAAATCATACCATCATCCTCAAAGCTTTTTCCCAAAAACTTGGTTTAGGCTGAACAAACCATGTTTCTCCATTCAACTTCTCCTCTCGCTATCTCAATCCAAGTTCATTTTGTTACTGACTGTGCAACATTTTACTTTATGAGAAGTATCTGGTTTTATTGTTTATAAATTGTAATAAAAAAACATGCATAAATAAATAGAATTGCTTGAATTTCTACTAATGATGATAAGGTCAAGGTTCATATAGCTTTATGATATCTAGATTACAAGATTCAAGGCTTCTCTGATTTATTAATTATATTGCCACAGATGATGGCAGTCGAAACTCTGATGACACTCATCCCGGGGAAGATGAGTGGAACCCAGTGGATGAAAACAGCGCTGGACCCAATCTTAGCTCCGGTGTCAATCGCAAGAAACTTGAAAACATTGAGAACTTGGTTCAGAAGCTTAGACGACTCAACTCGAACCATGATGAAGCGACTACAGATTACATCGCATCGTTGTGTGACAACACAAACCCAGATAACAGATACATCTCTGAGATATTATTAGCGTCAGGTCTCCTACTCAGAGACCTTGGTTCTGGTTTGGCGACCATTCAGCTCCATTCGTCTGGTCATCCAATCAACCCTGACTTATTCTTCGTCCTTGAACAAACCAAGGCAAGCACAAGGCTCTCGAAGGACGAAGAATACCATGAAAAGGTTGCTGGTTTGAAATTTGATAGGGAGAGAATTCACCGAAAGCTTGTATTTGATGCCGTCAACGAAATTCTTGGCCGAAAGTTGGCTTTGTTTGGTCCGTCGCCAGAGCATTGGATCCGGGTCGCTAGACTACCAGGGAGAACCCTGAATGCACAACAGCTTCTGAGGGAGTTATGTTCAGAGATAGAACAGCTCCGAGCCAACGAAAATTTGGATCGTGTCTTAGATGATGATGACGACGATGATTTAAAAACCATATTATTCAACGATGTGATGCTTCGATCAGAGAATTGGACTGATTTTCGAAGGGAGCTTTCAGGGGTAGTCTTGGATGTTGAACGGTTGATATTTAAGGGTTTGGTTGACGAGATAGTAAGTGATGAAGCAGTGGGTCTCCATCTGCAAGCCAAGCCGAGTAGGCGCAGACAACTGTTTGAAAAATAAGATTTTTTTTTTCCCCCTCAGGTTCATCTTTCTTTTCTTCTGTTATTTTTTGTGTTAAAAAACAATAATGCACCAGTAAGAACTGCTGTTCTTTTTCCAGTTTGTAAAGAATCTCTTTCCATAGTTATATAGCATATATGTTTGTTATAATAAAGACATAGCAGCCCTCCTCCCCTCCATTGTTTTTAGGGTACTTCCCTTCTATTTTTTTACTTAGTTGCAAGAGTTTTTAATAACCTTTTAATGTCAACTTAACCCATCTTGCTATTTAGAATTTGGACTATAACACTTCATTATTTTAACTCAAGGAAAAAAAAACTTATTTTTTAGAATAACGCTGAAGTGACCTCAACATTGTATCTCATATCACACATCCAAATGTGAAAGTGTATAGGAACCATAGATGATTTTCATCGAGATATGAGTCAAAAAACATCAATGGTTCTTACACACTTTCACGTCAAGATGTGCGATATGAGATACAATCACTCCAGCACGAGTCTATTTTTTATTGTGCAATGAACAATTTTTTATATCATAGGATGATTTATTTATTTATTTATGTTGATGAAAACTATTCATAAAAGTAATTAGATAGAAAACCTGCACTTTGTCGAGTGATATTGAAGGAATGAAATTCAGATAAATACCAATACATTGTATAAATAGAAAGATACAGATGGAAACAAATAGTTTTCGGGGTCCAGAATCTATTGATAAAACAAGTATTTTAGTGAATATTGACAGATTAAGTTATTACCGAAAAAAGACAAATTGAAATTATAACAGATGAGATTAATTCGGAAGCACTTTTTATTTGTATTATAGCAGACAAAGTTGAATTGGTCTAATATGGAACTCATCTATGTATCTTTACCCTATCTACCACATACAAACATATGGATAAGCTATCAAGTACAGGTGCTTTCAGGTTAGCCACACAAGCCCATAGGCACCTTGTGTGTGTATTATGCGTGTCATGATGTGTGCGTATAGCAGCCTCCCTAAGTCCGGCACACCAACACACTCAGCCAAAAAGAATAGAGGGTTGCTATTCCCATAAAGAATAGAGGATGTAAACATACAAGACTGCCATTATTTCTCAGAGCAACTTTTTATATTATCATTTAAAAATAAATAAATAAATAAAACTATTAGGATCTATTTGTTGGAAAAATCCATGAGAAAATCGTTTGCACATTTGATTGTGAGTCGACCATTTAGTATCTTTTGAACTTCACCTAATTCTTATAAAATGGTTAAACCGCATCATTGATTTCTGAGACACAATAATTGAACTGCTTGGATCTATGAGCAATCCACATCACATGAGAAGTGAAACAACATGTGAGTCACAATGACACAGCTGAGAAATAAGAAAGAACCACAGAAAGCTTCAACTTTTTTTTTCTCAGTTTATAGAGAACCTCTTGAGATTAATACCATGTATGTACCTGTAACTCAGTACCATCTCAGGTGAATCGATCACCTGTAAAAAACCCTCCATTTTATTTTTATTGTTTATCAATTGGAAGATAGGAAAGCATTCCTAAATATTTTCACAACTCAATAGCCATCACCAGTACATATGAAGTCAACTACAACCTTAAGGGTGTTACAACCAGATTATAACTTAAATAGTGGTTGGCCTATGATGGTAACTTACCCACACAACTTCAAATGAGAAATCTACGCTCATCCGACACAATTTTTAGTGAATATAATGTACCAGTGGTATATCCCTAATGTACCCACAGGTAAAATAGTTAATAAGCCTCATATATCCAAAACCCCATCTTCTTGTGAATGAGGACAATCCCATCTTTGTTGTGATTTGCGTCCAAACTTGGTGAAGAAGGTTTCACTTTGGAAGGATACATAGCCACCACTGCTGCATAGTTCAAAGCAATCTAGCATCAACTGATCAGAACATAGAGGTCTCATAGCCACATACCTAAGTTCTAAATTGCACATCTCCTTGGGAAAGGAAGTAATGGATTCTGCCCTGCCTTCTCATTCCACTCCGTTGAATCCCATAAAATCTTTCCATAAATTTCAGAACAATATAAACAATGATGTTTAAGATATGCAAACAAAATGGCTACATGAGATGTGTCTATGTTGGCTCCTTGCTCTGGGAAAAAAAATCTAGATTTCAGAGTTCTTTTAAAAGCATTTCTGAGTATGAGTGATCTTCTACAAAGAAATTAAAAAAAAAAAAAAAAGATTACAAGTATATGATATATCAAGAAACCCATATATCCACTCCAGATCTGATATCTTCCATCCATGAACAATCCAACAACTCTTCAAATGATAACTGATGTAGTGTGGGCCTGGGGTCCTACATTTCAGCATCCAAATTAGATATAAGAAGGATGGAAGGTCTTGTAACAAAAGTGAAGGGTAATCATGGTATTAAATTTTGACATATTTTATGTACCTTTTTTTTGTGATAGGTAAATATACCAAAATATTTCCATTTCCACAGATCTTGATAGGAAACCCAACTGACATTCTCAAAATTGATATATCAGTGGATAGGGAAATTCAAATGAAATTCGTGTTAATGGAACAGGATTTGTTTAGCTGTCTGCAAATCTTTGGTACAAGGCTTTGTGTTGTTGAGAAATTATTGCTTTTAAAATAACGACTTTGAGAATCACTCTCCTAAATTTGGCTGAAAAAACAAAATATTTCTCACATCAACTTGAGTGTCCCCTCTTGGAGATAAACAAAACCTAACAAACAATCTATTCAGCATTATTTACATTTTTCTTTTGATAACAGCACGTACTTCTGAAATGAATACTTGAGAGCTTTTACAAGACTTACATCTCACACAGAAGCGGGTGGAGTGGAGATGGTACCAACTTCCTTTCAAAGGTACTTGGTAGAGATCATGGGACCTCCAATTGAATCTGAGAAATTAATCAAAATCTATAACAAGCTTAAAAACGTGTGGACCTAGAGAGGTTCCCTGGTGCAAATCCACTATAACCGGAAATTCCCTCTTCTCGCCACCATTGCTTCTAACAATGTTTTTGTTTTCCTAAGCACGCGAGTTAGTGGTTAGGAATTAGTAGGTGAAGACCTTTGAACGAGACCACAGCATCAACACTTAAAGACTTTTTTTTTTCTTTTTTTTTTTTGAATAGGTAAATGCAATTTGTATTAAAACATGGTAAGGATGACCAACAAGAAAGAGTACAAAGAGAACAAAAAACAAGAGAACCCCAAAACAACTAACATGTGGTTGAGATGACCAACAAGACACTCAAGACTTAAACAATGGTTACAACTGCACCCACCACTCCCACCCTGCGCGGTTGGGTCTTAAGAAAGGTAGCTCTCTAGAATCATGTGATTTTCTCAATTGACGAAAACCACAACTTCTGGAAGCACTTCTAAACCCCAAAAAGCACTCCCTGAACATTATAACCAAACAATTGATGTCGCAATTGCAAATCTTATAGAAGTGGTTCCATAAAAGCACATTAGTTGAAAGTGGAGGTGTGCCAAAATAGAGCCTTAGTTAACTATCACAATTCAGTTCTCTAATGTAAATCTAAATTTGTATTGGGGACCATATGGGCCTGAAGCCTTTTTTTTTTATTTTTTTTTATTTTTATATAGGATAAGTAAAGATTGAAGACTTCATTGAAAGAAAGACGGGAGGCCGAGCCGGCCAGCCACCCACCCAAACACAAAAACCAACACAAAACAAGAAAAGAACAAAAGAACAATTACACCCTCCTCATGGAGCACATAATGAATCCCATTTATTATGAAATCCTGTCATATCTTCATTTTCCCAAAGCTTGTTTCACTTCTGAAATCCTAATTTTACAATAGTTTAAAATTAAAAACCTTATGGTCTTTTTTACTTTTCAAAAAAAAAAAAAAACCTTATGGTCTTTATAAGATTAGTTTTTATTCTAATTCTAAGATCTCTACATGATTTTTATTTTGCAATTTCTGAATATATTTCCTCATCTCTTACCCAAACTCCATGGTTTTCATTCTTAATGCATTTAATGTGATCTTCATTTTGCAGTTTGTAGATATTTTTTTCAACCTCTTGTATCCAACCTACTGTATAACTCTTCATTAGCCTTAACTTTCACCTTGTTTAGTTATCTTTTTTTTTCCTCTTCATTCTTAATATTTAACCATTCTCTCTCTCTCTAATGACCTATTGAAACTCCTCACCATCAAGTTTCCTTTTGAGAGAAACTTTCCCTTTTGGATTCCCCAAGAACTTCATTTGTCCCTCTTCTAACACAATTGGACATTTTTTTTTATGATAAGTGAAAATTTATTGATAAGAGGACAAGGAGTCCTCAAAGGAAAAGATACAACCTATTCTCCCCCTACTAACAGTGTCCAATCTGAACAAGAAATGTTCAAAACACAACCCTCTAAACTCCTTAATCAGCTCACACACACAAAAAAAAAAAAACAAACAAACCAAGAATGCTAAAAATTGACTCTTGTGTCGAGCTTGCTTCCCCATCAAATGTGCTTCTACATAAAATTATATTTTCTTCCTTTATAAATTTCCATAAAATAAGCTATATTTTCTACCTCCAAGTTCCACGATATAATTACTGAGCATCTTTTATTTTTGGTTATTACTCTTCCAACTCTTAGTGCAAATATCCCCAATGACTAACCTAAGTTGTGTAGTTAAAATCCTCCCATGGGATATTACAATCTTCTTAGGTTGAAGGTCCTTTTCTTCTCGAATAGAGAAAAGTCTATTTGACTTTAATTTCTTCCAGTTCTAAAAGTTACTAGATGCTTGCCTCTCTTTTTAAATTATTTGTTTGCTAATATCCAATCATATGCCATGGAAAATTCAAGGATTGCAACCCCTATCCCATTTCTTTTCCCAAACCCCCGTTTTCTACTTAGCAGTTAGCATTTCATATCCCCCACTGTTTTGGTCCTTCAGAACCATTTAAATCCTCTCCTATATATGTGTGTATATATATCCTTTGTCTATTTGGAATTGCATGTGTTAGGTGATCCATTGTTTCACAATACTGTCTCTTAATACACATCTAATTTTACTCGGAGTGCATAAGAGTTAAATAATATCATCCTAAATAAAATAAATTTCCATTTTTGTTTGTTGTGTTTACATCGATATTGATTTATAATTGTAAGTTTGTAATTTCTATTCACGTTTTACTAACCAAAAAAAAAACATTCACATCTTGCTTCTTGGGTATCAAGGGAGTTAACCACCAATTCTAGCTAGCTATTTTGGCAACCTTGAAGTCTTTTCATATTTTTATCAGCTAAGAAACCATTGCATCACATCAACATCTAAAAGAACAATACCAAGATTGAAGGATGACTTTCAACTAAAAAGGATGAAGCAATATACCATACATATGCTTGAAAAGACTCCACACCCATAATTCAGTTTTAATCTTTGTTTACAATTTTTGGGAATAATGATTAATGACATAATGTACAAGTTTATTTTTTAGATAAATTAAAAAATGTACAAGTTATGTACTCTTCTCATTCACATGAATTTTGTTATATATTGTGTATTGATCCATTTTTACTGGCTGTGATCACTAGAAAAAAAAAAGTTTAGTTAATGATGACAACAAGTGGAAAATTCCATGCATCCATTCAATATTGGATCACAGAAGAAAGAGTGAGAATCTCATTAAAAAAGAATTGTTCATAGGCAAGGACCATTGTCCAATGGGAAAGATAAATGCGCATACCTCAAGAAGTTTTTAAGGAGAACCATGAGGAAATCTCCAACAGCAGCCAAATAATATCCATACCCAAAAACAAGATGTCCTTTGACTTTGACTACCCTTCAACCCTTCTTGAGAAGTATACAAATTTCCCATCAAGTTAACCCAGTCAACAAATTAATCTACAACTGAGTAAGTTCTTGTGGGTTTTCCATGGATTCCTTCAGAATTTGCTCCGCTCTCCTTTTCTTGTCATCCCTTTCATCATCCCTCCCAAACCAAGAAACTGTATTTCCAACGGCGTTGTTCTGAAGGGTTAAATCCAAAGGCATGCCAAGAGATTTCTTTCCAACCCCAAATTTAAAATGCACAACAGGCCTCTTACTTGGAAGAACCTTTCTCTCACCATCTTCAGTTTCACAAAATCCACTCTTTGCTGCTTTGATAACTGGAGCAAAAGTCTCCAGCACCGAGGGCTGAGTATTGGCAACAGCTTCATTTGAAAGCTTAGCTGGAAGAGTATTGGCAACAACTTCATTTGAAAGCATAGTTGGAAGAACAACAGGAGACACATCTTTCTCCCCAAATTGCAGAGGTGAAGAAAGAAACGGGTTACTTTCCGCTGCTTGCTTTGCCTTCCATTCATCTTCGGGGTTCAAAGGGGCAGGTGCTTCTGAACCACTACATGTCAACCGTTGTTGCAAACTCAACAAAGACCATTCTGCTTTCCTCCGTTGCCTTGCCTGTTCAATTTTATCGGTACGAGGATCTGTTACCCTCTCATTCCACATTGGAGTACGAACGTAAGTGTGAGAATCCGGAAACGCAGGCAACCAAGCAGGAATGTGTTTGCCATCTGGCGTCTCGCCGATTTGAAGAAAACTTGGCGTTGGTTTCTGTTTTCTAATCACTGGGAAATGAGGAATAGGTTGAGCAAATGGAACCTCCTCCGCTAAGCTCACATACTGCATGATCTCTCCCACCATTCCCGAACTTGCAAGTGAACAAGTAACATTTGATGCACCAGGAAAACCCTGTGCAGTTCCCAATTCTTCCAATCCTCGGATAATATCAAAGACGTTACAGTCGGTTCTACCAGCTAAATTAGCATAAAAATGTGCAGTTTTCCCCAAATCACAAAGGTAACGGATCGTGATATCAGATAGGGTTTCCAGTGCAGATTGTTGGATGCCCTGAAATCCTGCAGTCTCGCTTATCTGTGCTACGGCAATCTTAGCAATTGCTCGGCTGAAATCATCGCCTCCTTCTCGTTTCTTCTTCTTCTTCACGTCATGTTCATTCACTCTTCCACTCTCCCCACCTCCATCGCTCATATTCAAAACCTCATATCACTTCAATGGAACAACAGTTTCAAAGGAATTCCATTTTTTTCTCAAATTTATCCCCGAAATCAATTTTTTTTAAAACATCATCCAAACCAGCTAGTTTTTCAGACAAATATAACTTCGCTCATCCAGAAACATTCATTTAAACAATAACAGATTCAAGAAAACCCTAGACTGGTGTTGCATTTCAAATGCTGCCCCAATAAGTGGAAAATTAAGAACAAAATTAGAGGTTATTGAAGTCTTACCAATGATTTTCAGGGTTTCGAATCCAATTCACCATTAAAAGAGCAGAAGCTGAAGCTCCGAAGTAATCATCGACGCATGGATTGAACTCAATCAGACATTTCTGTGGTTTAGGGATTCGCAGAGTCGACAAATTCCGAAATCATTGAATAAATTTGGGAAAAATCAGGGTCATCGAATTACGGAGAGCTTTAAACCCCCGAAAAACCCTAAGCAGAAAAAAGAGAAAAAAGAAAAAAGAAAGAAAGAGAGGAAATGTAAATGAGATTGGCGTATTTATAGACAATCGACTTTAATAATTGAGGTTCTTTTTGGTTCCCAAAACGCCCTCATTGCTTGAGTTGAGATGTCAATTGAGCCCGTTGACCCGTAAATTGGTCCCAACCAAACCCAACCACTAAAAAAAAAAAGGGTTCATCTTGAGCCCAAAAACGTAGGGTTGGGCCAAAAATATTTTCAACCCATTAATCAAGTTTGGGTTGGGCATATATTTTATATGGGTTTTTGTTAAGATCTGCCCTAAGGGCAAACGTTAAGCTGCATTAAATACACCTTGAAAATAAGCATTTCAGGGTATTTTTTATATATAAAAAATTGAGGGCATTTTTTTATATGAAATTTAATTTTCAAAGTGTATCTAATGCAGTTTAACGTGTGCCATTAGGGCACATCTTAACAAAAGCCATTTTATATTTATATGTTTTATGTATATTTTTTTATGTGTATATATGTTATGTATATATATATATGTATTGATAGCTGTATGATTTTCTAATCATAGCTAACTAAAATATATTATAAACAAAAAGTTTACTTCCGTTTCTATTCATTTGTTCAATTAGGCTAGAAAATATCAAATGATTTCAAAAAATGCATGAATTAATTTTTTTATAGAGTCCCAAAATCGATCCAATCCTATTCCGGGCCTATTAGTGCGGGTTCAATCATAGTTAATTTTGGCCCGATTGAAGTACAGGATTGGTCTAAGTATAGCTCACCTCTTTAGGACTGGGTTAGAACTCAACCAAGCTCCGCCCAAACCTCTCCTTGGAAACCCTAGATGGATCAAATTTTTTTATAAAAAAAATTTGATAACCTTGTTTTTAATGAATTCAGTAACTCGGTGCTAATAGGGATCGCACCAAAATTCTATTTTTTCTTGAGGTATGAAAATTGTAGTTAGAATTTTAATGTGAAGTTAAAAGATTTTGGGAAGAAAAATCAGGTGTTTTTTGTTAGAAAACATAGGGGTATCAAAGAAGACAGAGTTCAAGGGGAGAAATGTCACCTGTTTGAAATCATAGGGTATCTCAAATATTCTCCCAGACACGGAGGTGTATTTCTAAATCACCCTAAAAGAATAATGTTTAGGCTAGATAAATTTTCTTCAAGTGTTTTTGTGACTTTTGACTTTCTTCACTTGTCGTCCCTCTTCCTCTATGAGATGTATCTTCTCACTTCGGCTACCCAAAATTATCATATTGTCGTAACAACTACTACTGAGCCTCTAGGGTATAAATCAATATCAAAAGCCCTCATTAATAGGCTGCTATGGAAGTTGAAATGCAAGACATGCACTGAAAACATATATCGACATATAGTGTATATTTTCCATGGAAGTGGTAGGTTTCCGTTGCCTTTTTTTTTTTTGTTTTAAATATCAAATTTGGTTCTTATAGGTGCACTATGTGATCTTTTTTTTTTTGGTCTTTGACAAGAGTCTATCTCATGTCATGTCGTCCAACTTGAGCCGCAAGTGGAATATTGACCCTCACAAATCAATTTAAGTGGAAAGGGTATTGAGAGATTACCTTGATGGCCCATTCGGCCCAAGCCCATGGAGGCCCTTTAATTTCTCACTTGCCTACGAAGAAAAAAAGCTAGAAGGAAAATCCTTAATTTCAGCTTATAATCGAACAGGAAGACTTAGTTAGCACAATGTGAAAAAAGCTTATATTTGACGGCCCAAGGCCGTAGAATTTTTCATTGTCAATTTTTTTTTTTCAAGAGATCGAAACTGTCATATTAATGAAGGATGGGAGAAATTTGATCGCTCTAAACCGTTGAATTGGGGTTGTTTCTAAAATTTTTGAGCTTTGGCCCGTCAAATTTTTTTTGTCAAACTTTTCAGTATTCACATAGTATAGATGCCTATTAAAAAGATTAAGGAAATTATCTTCACATTATAGAGATGGAAAAAAAACAAATTTATTATATAATCGGAGGTTAATTTTGATTGTTTCGTAAGTAAACTAATTACATTAATAAATTAATCAAATCAAATTGAAATGGTATCCAACCAATTGGACAAGTTTTCAGTTCAATTGTTTGGTTTGGATTCTTAAAATTAACATTGGTATAAACCATCTCTACTTGCATGGCTGATTGATCCCAACCAGTGACTGATATCTAAAACCACAAAAGTAAGACTGATCATTTGTATGATCCAAAACATCGGATCAAACAATGTTCGATATAGGGAACAAGTGTATTAATCTTCAAGAATTTTCTGATTGTTGGATGAATGGGAAATCTATCTGTCAACTTCTTTTTCTATTTTTGTTGCAGTGGAATTAGACAATTAGTTTCTGGACAAGGACCTGCAGGTGTTTCTAGTTAATTTCTACTTCAACTGATCAGTTAATTTTTTGTTATTTTCTGTACTATATTAAAGATTTATTTTTTCTTTGGATTATAGTACTTATTTATTTGGATTAAGAAGTTTGATTAAGTCAACAAAAGAAGAATAATTGAAGGGTTTTTCAAGTCATAGTATATATTGTGAATCTGACTTAAACATTTAATAGTATTTGGCAGTAATTAGTGCTTGAATACACAAAATAAAGAAGAATGGAACTGTTTGATAAGAGAGATTGTCAAAAGCTTACGTGTATAGATCGATAAATACTCTCAATTGTTTTTTTTTTTTTTTTAAATCACAAATCATGCTTGTCAATATCAGGTCATTTTCGTTATAAGTATTGGAGGTGTGAGTGTGATATCTTGAATACCAATATCTAAGTTCTCTTGTGCTTTTATAAACAACTCATACATACATTCTTGCGTCCCAATCATAAACACATTAAACATGAATACTAATAAACTCATATTGGTGATGACAAAATAGTTAAGTCAATAATCACTCTAAATTATATTCAATGATTTCATTTACTCCGGACTGGAAGCCATGTATCAGGCCTAGGGAAACCTTCGATAATTGGCATCATACAGCTAGTAGACCAAATTATCAATTGGCACAGAAGATGCCACATAGCAATATATCCTTCCAGTTAGCATAGGCTTCTCAAATATATATATATATATATTATATATATATATATATATATATATATCCCTGGTGCCGAGAGGATCACGTGTTTGATCAAATATTTCGGGTATTGGTCACCTTGGGTTGGGAAGGAAAGTGTGTGTGGGGGGAGGGGGATAAGTTTTCTTAGCATTCTCTGATATAGCATAGCAGAGATGGATGAGTGGAAAGACTGGAAAAAGAAAAACTAAAAATTGAATACATTTGCAAAAATGAAAGAGTAGTTCCAATAAGCAATAAACTAAGGTGCTGTTTGTTAAACTGAAAAAAATAAGTGCTGAATAGCATTAAGCGCTGAAACTTATAAGCGCTGAATTTAAGTGCTAAAAAAGTTGTTTGTTTAGATGCTGAATCATGTTTGTTACACATTGCTGAAACTGATAAATTGTCTTTGTTACCCTTACAATCATATTATACATTGTTTACATGTTTTAAATGCTTATTTATTATCAAACACAATAAAATATATTATTTCTTATAAAATTAAAATACAATTTATTTTTAAATAATAAATAATACTCAAATCTTCAATTTATAAATAATAATTTCTATTTATAAAAGCCCACAAATTTCAAATTAAAAATAATAATGTCATACAAGTCACCAAAATTTAAAATCAACTTTAAAAAGAACTTAATTTTTTATGAATAATTTTCGATGGAAATGAAGGATGTGTAATTATAAAAGCACCCTATGAATTAATAAGGGCAACCCACACTATAGCCATTTTTTGTTTTGTTTTATATGGATTAAAATTTTTGGAATGACCAAATTTTTAGTGAGGATAATTTATATGGTCTAGAGATCATCCTCACCAAAAATCAATTTATTTTGAAACTTCTAACTCGTTAAAAATAGTTTTCAAAAAAAAAAAATGGACAATTTACGATTCTTGAACTTGTTTTGATAGGGTTAAAAGTTTCAAGATGTGCTGATTTTTTGTGAGAATGATCTCCTCATTGTAGAGATCATCCTCACAAAAAATCAACTCATTCCAAAAATTTTAACCCATATAAGACAAAATAATTTAGCTATGGTGTGGGTTTATTAATTTGTGGGGTGTCTATATACTTATCCATGGGATATAAGAGGTAATATCCTTTTAAGAATAAGGGCATAGTTGTCCATGCTCAAAAAAACAAAGGGCATACTTGTCCGTGTTGAAAAAGTGAAGTGCTTACCGCTTCAGCACTTTTTTTCAGCATCAAAATAGTGCTGAATTTTTTTCACTTATTTTCAGCAATAAGCACGAGTAAACAAACGCGCTATTTTGACAAAAGTGCTGAATTTAATTTTTTTCAGCAATAAGCACTGAAAAATAGCGCAAACAAACACCACCTAAGCAAAAGTCAACAAAATGATTTCAGCATGTTGAACGAAACCCAATTACAGCCTCAATTAAAAGAAATATTCAACTTGAAAGATTTAAAATAAATAAATAAAAAAGTGAGGAAAAACCTAAAAAAATGTGGATGAAGATATTTAAATATAAATTAATTTTTAATAATAGAATATGTGACTCTGAACAATGAGAGATGGATCATAAGATTTGTTTAGCCAACCCCCAAAACTTTGGGATAAGTTAAGCTTCTTCTTCTACTTCGACTTCCAGCATTTCTCTAAGGTAGATTACTAAAATTGAATAATCAAACATCATAGTAATCCTCCATGACAGTGAACTAAGACTGGTTCTATTTAATAATCGTGTTTTATCTCAAATTCTTTATCTACGTGTACATTATATGCTATACGCCACAAGCTTAGATTAGCTTTATTTGATTAAACTGACACTGTTATCATCATCCCTAACTCATCACATTGTAGTAAGAAACGTAATATCGATCGATCTTTTGTTGCACATCACCAAGAGAAGGGCCCCATACTTGAATCCAATCACAGGTCGGTGAGGGTGGGGACAATCCAAATATATGTGTGTGATGGACTGGTACAAGATCATCTATTACAAATAATACGTGTGGTCCATGCGTGAATGTGTGTGGTCCCCTTCTAAGACACATAGAAGAGTAGGACCACAACCTCCAAAACCCTAACTATCTCTAATTTTATTTTATTTTTTTCTGAAAAACCTTTTGTAGGACCACAAACAACATTTTACTTGATGCCTCTTTCATGGAGTCCTTTAATCCAACATCCAACTTGCTATTGTTCCTTTATTGTTCTTGGATCCGGTGAAATATTGGCACACCCAACAGTCTGTTCTTTGTCTCACTCATCTCTTCCAGTACTGCCTTTTCATCTGATCACAAGCTTCGAACCCCTTTTGAGTTGATTCTTCCATGCTCATGTACCGTGTTTACACACTCAAGCAGAAAATGAAACTTGTCGGCTCATATACCAAAGGCTACTATGTATGAAATCAAAATTCCATGGTTTAGGACCAAACTTGTCGGTTTAGGAAATCAATAGTCACCTTCATGGACATGTAAAAATTGGTAGTCTATGCAGAATCAAACTTGGTATGTGCATTATTAAGCATGCTTTTGTGTGTGTGTGTGTGTGTGTGTGTGTGTGTGTGTGTGTGAGAGAGAGAGAGAGAGACTAGCTACTGTATATATGACGACATATCCAATGGAAATGAAGGATCGTCGGTTTAGGAAATCAATAGTCACCTTCATGGACATGTAAAAATTGGTAGTCTATGCAGAATCAAACTTGGTATGTGCATTATTAAGCATAATAGAGATGATCAGGCTATTGAGATGGATATGAGTGCCAGAATACTAATAATGATCATCATCATTCAAGCCTTATTCCAAGGATTTAGGATTGGTTAAACTAGTGTTCTTCCATGTGGAGAGCCATGTCTTCTGTTATAGAAAGTATGTTTATGTCCACTTTCATTAATCTCAATCTACATTCTAGTGGCGGACTATAAACAGAAAATTAGAAACAAACATTTTTTTTTTTTAAATTGGGATTAACCCCAATAAGTGATAAAGACAAATGTCAAGTGAGATTATTTGATATTCATGTTCAATGAAGACAAACGCGACAATCAAAGTTAAAAATGAGCAATGGGAGGACAAAAAAGAATGTAAATTGACGTGGTGAGAACATATATCAGCTCACTTGAACTAAAACATGTGACTTTAGAAAAATTGAATGAAGGAGAAAATTTTGCTCATACTTCAAATATTTAAGATAAGGCTTAGATGATGATGATGATGAATGCATGCATTCAAGCATGAATGTGAATATTGCATCCCTCACTGTGCTTTTGTACAAGGCTCTATTCATGGCTCAATTAACAAAATTAGTCTCCAAAAACATGATAAAATCTGTCTTAAACCAAATGATCCAAAGTCCCACAATCCTCAAGAAAAACCAGCAGACACTCGAGCAAATAGAACAGTGAGGTTGCCATTATTCGAAATCAAGTACAAACGAATAAATGAGAGGATGTCAAGCCCTTTAATTTGTCGTGAATCTTGCTGAAGTGACTATTAGCCTTACATATTTCTTTTTCTTTTTTTCTTTTTTTTTTTTGACCCAAAACCGATCCATTACTAATCACACATCGTGATGGGTATAACATAGTGGCTCGCTGCACAGTCGTTTGCCCCAATCACATGTGATGTATCAGGAATCATCACCTCACCTTGAGCATTGCTCGGTTGTGAAGGCTGAAAATCCCCACTTAATTGCACTGCCTCTATGGCAGGTAGCTCCTTGTGTCATTGAATGATAACTTTACTATAAAACTAACGATTTCAAAAGTTTTGATGTTTAAAGTGTGAATCAAATCTAACATTTGTATTTGAACTCAGATGTAATGGTTAGGAGGGGAGGTTGTAATCATCACAAAGTCTAATAAACTAGGTTTAATTGCTATTTGGTAAAACCATTGCAGGACTGCATACCATGAAACCAAATGAGTGAAGTAGTGCAATAGATCATAATTTATAACCAGCAATACCTCCAAATAAAGACTTCATACATCAAAATACCTTTGAAGATGTTTGTATAAATATACCAAGAAAACATATTATAGTGTCCTATGACTTCTATATCTTAGATAACATTTTATGGTGCGATATGTATCAAATCTGTTCGACAACTCACAATGAAGCATAATAAGATGCATAAAAAGGAAACAATGAACAATCTCCCCAGTCTTCAAACAGTAGGCTGTGCTTCCTTATATGATATCGTTTTGTCAGCTACAGTACTTCTCCCCCTTCATGCATCAACCTGTGATACTCCAATAACATTTAGTATTTCTTCTTCTGAACTATGTTATTTATATGAATGAGGTATCTCATCATCCAAATGTAGCTTTTGGATCATTTTGAAAGGAACTTGACGATGTGAAGGTGCTAGAAGGGCCACTGTTTCCCTTACTTGATTGACTTCCATTGTTGTTGCTTTGAGAATGAAGAAGCTCGGGAGTACTCAATTGGGAAGGTCTTATTGGTTGGCTTATTGAGTAGAGAGAAGGTGAGAGAGAATTGGCAAAGAGATTTTGAGAACTTGAGCTCAACATTTGAAACTGATTGATTTGTCTTGGATTGCACTCTACTTGGGTTGTAACATATGGTGGAAAAAAAGATGGTTGTGTTGCAGATGTGCAAAACAATAGCTGAGAAGCAGATGGCAGAGACATTAATGGGGATGGCATTGATACAACATTATAGTTATGGGGATCTTCAGCCGATTGGTTTGAAAATCCATGGTTTCCAGATCCTAAATGTGACAAAGATAAATTTGAAGGATCCCAATGGTAGTATGGCATTGCATTGTTTAGTAACCCTGGAAAGGTAGCCCTAGGGAGACAGTTTTGATATGGAACTTGTGCATCTTGAACTTCAACGTCTTCTTGGCTTTCTTGTTCATTTCTTTTGATCCAATTGCCTTTCTCCTTGATAGTTTCTTGTGCAACCTCCTTACATTTAGACTTCAAAGGAGCATTTAGATTCCATCTTGTAAATTTGGGTTCTGTTGTTTGATCTCCTCCTTGAACGTTGTCATTGATCTTAAACACTTCCTTACCAGATTGTAAAGAGTGAGACCCATCATCCTTCGCACAATTTGTATTTGCACCAACGAGGGAAGCAAGAGAAGATTGCAGTCCGTTGCCTTCATGAGGAACTATTATGGATCGAGGGAATTGACCAAAGCTTCCTGGTGGCATTTGGAGTGGAGGAAGTTCATCGATTTCATGTTTAGCAACGTTAAGCAGCCAATCGACAACTTTACTAGGCTGATTAAAACCAAGCCTGTCTTGGAGATCATACAACTGAATAGCTGTTTGTACCGAAAGCCTAACACGCCTGTCTCTCAATCCTCTTACTGTGCAAACTTTGCTGTGTCGATCTTTCCCTCCAAAGGAACGTGATACACGTACAACTCGTGGATCCTTTAGCCCTAACCACTGAGTTGAACTAGATGATGAGCCCTTAGTGATCTTGTTGTCGCTGCTTTCACCTTCCTTCTTTGCTGGAAAATCTTTTTCTCTCGAATTAGTGATCATCGTGTGTCTCTCACCATTGGCACGGAAGCAATTAACTGATTCAACAGAAAATTTTCCTTTTGAAAATAAGTTAGTTGCTTTTTTATTTTGTTTTCTCAAATTGAATTTGCTAGATGAAGAAATTTCATGTGCACACACAGAAGAAAAAAAAGAAATATCATTAAACCTTCTATATATCTTGATAAAAGACAGCAACTTCAATGAGTATTGAAAGGGTACTGAGTTCCCCTTAATGAAAAATATGTTGTGTATATGTAGTATCTTAGTACATAAAATAAAGGAAAAAGATTAGAATTATTCAGTAACACCTAGCATAAAAATTAACTAAAACATTCTTTCAAAATTCATGCTAAACAATTGAAGGCTCAAGTTTTTTATATCAAAGAATTCCCAACTAGAAATCTTAGGTTAGAATTCAAAATCAATGGAAAACAACTATAGATCTCTTTGATTCTAATCATACCCATGGGAAATTACAATGATCCCTGGGTTACAAATGAAGGTCTAATTCATAAATTATGCATGTATCCGAAGAGGAAAAAAATAGGAGCATAACATGAAACATAAACGTGATCAAGAAAATTTTTACACAAGTACTACATATATACTCATTATGATAAGATCTACGGTCTTCCGATGAACTTACATGTAGGGGGTAAAGTCAGTATGTCTTGCAACAAATCAATTTTCAATTCTTGATGATTCAGTGGGTGAGGATGGGAGTCCTGCAACACCATTTAATGCAATACTCCTCTGAATTTTCTGCTGAAATCAGCCTACCTGTGCATAGGTTTCAAACCTGCAATCCAATTTTGTTGCAGCAGAATGAATTTTATTGAATAAGTTACCCATTTTGAGAAAGAGAGATGCTGGAATTTCACAGATCATGCCCAATGGGAAAGAAAAGAAAAAGTTATGGCGCATTTGGAACCATGTGGCTTACATCGACACCTGTCCAATAAATGGACTGCTCATATTCTTATCGTGTTCTTCATCGCACATACTGAGCTATCATTTCCATACTAAATAAGATAGGTTTGGTCTTTTTTACCCGAGGTAATTACATCGTTGTCATTATGCTGTGATGATTCAATAATTCTACTATAAACTCAAACTTATACTGTGACAAACAACATATGTCATGGTAAATGAGTGACAATCAGTCTAGTACAAAAGTAATCAGAGAGTTAACTTTGACTTCGGGACCATTCCATACAACTTAAATTGAAAGATGATGCCTAAGGCTTTATCGACAGATACAATAACTTTATGATGAGTTAATTAGACATAGCATGGGTCAAAGAATGTGTGCATGGCACAATTACAAGACTGCCATTTCATTAAAGATTTACATGAAAATCAACAGGAAATTTTGTCATTTGAAAGCTATGTAGTACTCAAAATGCTGCTATTATCATATTGTTATCTTTTAATGACACTGAAAACGATGATATAAAAAAAAAATGAGTTGTATTTTTTTTTAAATTGGCTACACTTCCATGGATTAATGCTATATACGTCTCTCCTGATAAGTAAAGTAATCCTTAATATATGAGGGAGAGGGTGAGGAGGGAGTAATTACCCCATGTAAGTTACTTCCCTGAATGACTGTTTGTCCAAATCAACAAAAATTAAGAGATAATATAGTAAAGAATATATGCTGCATAAACTAGTGACAATCACTAGTTACAAAAGCATGCTCAATCGGGTAGTTAACTTCAACTTCGGGACCATTCAATACATCTAAAAGATGATGCCTAAGGCTTTATCGGCAGCTACGAATAGCTTTATGAGTGAATTATATACATAGCACGAGTCAAAGAATGTGTGCTTGGTTCAACTAAAAAAGCCAATTTCATTAAAGACTAACATGAAAATTGACAGGAAAGTTTTTCATTTGAAAGCTATGTGGCACTCAAAATACAGCTCTTATCATATTGTTATCTTTTAACAACACTGAATTTAAACCAAGAAATAACATGATTCTAATAGTTGTATTTGGTTAACATTGATACATGTCTCTCCTAATCAGTGAAGTAAACCTTAATATGAGGTGGGGAGAATATATAGCCAAATCAAAAAGCAGTAGGACAGTGAAGATGATGATCAAGATTAGGTTTCACATGCGAGACGACTGAAAGATCAAAAATAGAAAAAAGAAATCCATTAAGATAAGACCACTCGTCTTGTTTCTAAAGTTGTGGTCAAAACTCTTAAGAGCTTTATCAGCTTGATTTGGATGATAGCTACAAGAAATACTGAGAAGCTACCTAATAGGCGAGGGACCAACACAACCTCTTTACAACATCCACTCTGTACAAAGAGGACCACTCAACTTTACAGTGCTCCATTGGGCAGAGAGATTTGCATGGAGCAAGTTTTCAACCTAATTATAGCTGACACTGTTAGAAAATTCAATTAAATTCATATATACTCCATCTTCAGCAGAAGAATGGCTAAGTGAGTAACTATCCTTCATAAGATCCACCCTCAATCTTAGATGCAGTGCAGTTTCCATAAAACTCAATCTCACATTAGTTAAGTCTATTTTCATGTAAGTTTGTCATTATAACCATAATATATAGATCATGAGATTATTTCAAGCTTAAAGCCCTATAAATCTCATTTAATGATCTTCTCCTCCATTTAAGAGGCGGTGGATTCCAACTTCAAAACCCTAGCACACAAGCAGGATGAAGCTTGGATATCACCAAACCATAACAAAGGGTTACTGGGCTGTAGTGGCACCAGTATAAAATGGGGTTCTAATCTATTTTGTTTTGTGTTGAACTAAACCCTAATCCACAAAACCTACTTTTCACATTTTGTAAGGTCTTAAGAAGCAAAATGGGTATTGGTTTTTGTCCCTTCTTTTTTAAACAACAAGAACCCTAATCCTCTATTTTCCTTTCTATATAATAAGAGAAAATATTTCATCAAATTGTCAGTAGTGTCATTTTCAGTGCATGAAAGCTGCATTACAGGTCTGTTTTATGTCTCCTGCTAATGTATACAGATCTCTTTCTCTCTCTCGTTAATTCTGTTGGGTAAGCTGAACTGAAGCCAAAAAACTATCCTAGAACAGACCAATAATAAGGTAACAGAAAATCACATTTCATACATTTAAATAAGAAAAATGTATAATTCCATGTGTCAACATTTCATTGGTTTCTGATAAAGAACAGTTAACAAGTCATACATCGAATATGAACATCTTTAGTGCTACCAAAACCCTAGGAATTTCTACTCTCATTTCTCTTTCAGTAAACATGCTGATGGAAAAAAAAAATGGCGAGTATCCCAAAATAGGGTTCACTGTGTTCAGCCTTTTAGAGTCATAAATACTTAAATACAAAATAAATGGTCCCCATACCACCTATTTGCCTAAATTTCTAGGTGACATTATTCATGAGATAGCTAAACTAGCTAATCTTTGTTATGCTTTATAACCATAGTCATAAAGATCAGTCGAATAATTACTCCGTCCCGTGATGGAACTACACTATAATAAGTAGCTCTTGTAATTGGGGGGTTGAATATCGACATATCATTAGGTTAGCCAGTTTCAACCTTCCAAAAAGAACAACCTTGCATTAGGTTGTGGCCCTGATGAAGAACTCCACCCATTTGAGCTTAGACCCATAGCTCAGTTGGTTTGACACTTTGAAAAGCAATTTTGAGGTCATAGGTTCAAGTCAAGCTTACCCATTGGAAAAAAAAAAAAAACTCCACCCAATTGAATTTGGATTGAGGTACCTTGCTATACAAAATAAAACTTGGTAGTGGGTTGAGCAGTTATATCTAATTTTTTTATATTTAATCATCCTAGTATTATATTTAACACTCTTTTAGAAAGATAGAAAATAAATATGATCTTAAATTTTAAATATATTTTTATAATTTGATCATTTAAATAGATTATGATTAACTTCTTCAAGTCAAATCACGAGTCATTGAATTAGCTTGTTCTATATGAACCTCTCAAAATATAACCATTGGTCATAGCTATAATCAATAAAGATGTATTCCAACCATTTAAGGTCAGATGAATGGATCTATCCATCCATTCATTCTATCTAATGTCATATGTTTTGTTATAATACAAAAGTATAATGCTTTCCTAGTTACCTCCTACTTCAAGCAATTTTATTGCTTTAAAAAATATATACTATATGAAAATTATTCATATAATGTATGGGTGGACCAATGTAAGAAAATTATTCATTCTTTTCTTTATGGTGTGTGAATAAGAAGGTTATGAACTTGGTAACAATGAGAACTTATTCATTCCTCCAAATATATAACAAGTTAAGCATCTCCAACAGACTCTTTAAAGTCTGTTACCTCTTATTTTAAATAGTGAAAGATGACAAAACTAACTACAAGAGATTCTTTAAAAGTAAATGTCAAAATAAAGAGTGGGGTTCTACTCTCTACATGTAAAGAGCCTCCAACACTAATTATTTTAATGTTAAACAATGAAAAACATTTTTCTTATTAACTCGGTAAGATTTCAAATCTTAATTGAAGGTCGTTAAGATCACATGACAATTCAACACAACATCTTTCTAAATTTCATGAAAATTAAACTCATATCCAAAAAAAAATTGAACTTGATTTAAGGTATTGAAAATAGATAACTACCGAACTCTCAAAACTTAAAATTAAAATTTAATGGTGAAACATAATGTGTTTTTTTGAAGAAAAAAAAAATCAAAATTCTTAGAATTTCCTTCTCTACAATTTCGTGACATCGGATCATGTATTTGGATGCCAAGATGTGAGCTCACTACCCTTATTAGGATTTAAGTAGGTTTTAGCAAATGTAAAATATTGTAAAATATTAAGAGTAAAGAAAGATTTGATGATTCTCTTGGAGCAATCAACAAATGTTAGGTTAGTTAAAATAATATTTATCACTTTTTGACAAAAGATGCTCTTTACTTTAAAGAAAATTGTTAGAGATGCTCTAAGTTTAAATCATATTTTGCAATTTCTATTGGTTAATCTGTTTAACGAGGGTTTCCATTTCCAAAGTTGCCCTCTGAATTTTTTATGCAGATACACCAACTAAATAAAAGTTGAGGTCATTTTTGTCTGTTTCTTCATTTAATGAATTAAGTAACAATGGTATCCTATTTATGAGTTTTAACTTGGTCCAACTTCAGTCATGCTTAGAACAATCTAGATTTTAAACCTATGTTTTAAAACTCGAAAAACCGACTCAACTTTGAGGTTGATGTTAGTCAAGTCAGCTTGATGGCTAAAGATTCTAAGTGTCAATATGGGATTTGGGATATGTATGGGTGGACCAATGTAAGAAAATTATTCATTCTTTTCTTTATGTTAGGCAGTGTCAAGCTGATCATGCAGGATTTGGGATATGTAGGATCTTTCTTTAAAGTAGTCAATTACTAGATAACACATTGTAGAATGTCGGCACCCTATTCCAGCAAGTTGACACTAGGTCGGTTCCATAGAGCAAGTCGATGTCCCATTCCCATGTGTCAGGCAATCTACATAGCGATCCCTTTTTTAAGGAGATGTGCAAAATAACCACTAAATTAAAAAACAAGGAATAATTTGCAAATTCTTGGACCTTTTCAAATAATTCGTGCATTGTACTTGCTAATTTTTTTATTGGTATGTTTTGTTTGCTAATTTTAGACATGAATCATTCCCAAACATTAATTATTGAAACAATGATATCTATACTTCAAAGTTTACTTTTTAATTTTTGTGAACTTTGAATAAAAATCTGGAACTATTCTCCAACTTTTCACTTAGGATTAATTAAGGGATTGATGCATCTTGTAAAATGTTGAATATCAAAGCATTTAAGTATTAACTTACAATTGACCCTAAGTTTTAATCAAGTAAAAATATTTTGATATAATAATTTTCTTTTCCTAGTTACTCCAACATCTCTCTCTCTCTCTCTCTCTCTCTCTCTCTCTCTCTCTCTCTCTCTCTCTCTCTCTCTCTCTTCCTGTTAATATCATTGCTGCACGTGAATTTAAAACGTTGATAGGGACGATGATGATGATGGTGATTGTAATCTGCCAGTTGAATTTCTTGACTATGAGACCCATTTAGTAGATTGCAATCTACCTTATTAAATAGCTCATGGTCCATACCCCTTGACAGAAGTTCAATGCATTATATTCAAAGTGTATCTCAAGGATATATATACTTAGTAAGGTTTCAACTACCATCTTCAACTGTTCAAGGAATTGGTAAAAAGAAGGTATTTATCTTTACTATTTTTATTTGTATATGTATGTATATAGTACATCGCCAAACACTGATTCGGGCAAAATTCATAGAGATTGAGGATTTGTTTAAACATCTTTCAATTAGTTGGTATAAGAGCTTAAATAACCAAAAAAAAAAAAAGCTTCCTTCCAAAGATATGGGATTCACTAAAAATAACTTAAAGCTTATTGAATATGGTCATTACCTATGGATCTAATATGATATAGGTTATGTTCTTATAAATTTTTTCTCAAATCTATTTAATTAAATCAATGTTTTTCATTAATATGTAAAGATTTAATTTCTCCAATTCTTTTATCAATATATATTAGAGTATTATAGGCAGTAATGTAATAAGCTGTACGTATTGTGATAATGCCAATCATATATGTTAAAATTGGATTAAATATTTAGAGATTATAATGCAATTTGAATGTAATTATGTTAGAATGGTTAGGATTTCCTCTACTTTCTATATAAATTATCTTAAGGTTATTGTAATGAATGAATTTAGTTATCCAAAAGCCCTTGATTTGTTAGCATCCAACCATTGGGTTATCTATGGATTCACGAAAAAATGGCTCAAGAAAAAACACACGATCTTGACCGTGTAAGCATGAAATCCAACAGTTGAGACTTATCCTCAAAGATAAAGTACTAATGGCAAATGTACCCTAAGGTTGTTTTTGGATTGAGAAAAGTAGAGAGAAGAGAAATTCAATTTCTATCCATCATGTTTGGATTGCGAGGAGAGAACTTGGGGCAACTTTGAAATTTTAAAATATCTTAAAATAGATCAAAGGGCAGAGTTAGCATTATAAAATATCTAAAAGGGTTTCTCTCCATTTCTCACTTCTTCTTTTCACTTTTGGAGAGAAGAAAACCCACCTTTTTTTCCTCTCTTCTCCAATTTTTTTCTTTTCTTTCTCTCCCCACTTAACAATCCAAACAGGAGAAGTGGAGAGAAACTCATTTATTTTCTCTTCTCTTATTCTCTCCATTTCTCTCAATCCAAACACAGCGTAAGGATACATATAAATCCCAACCATTGGGTTTCGCACTAATTCTTGAGTCAACAATATCTTGACCATATGTATAAGCCTGGAATATTGTTGGGCTTTTGCTAAGGAGTGTCAAAACCAGCCCAAATTTAACTTTGGATCCACAAATAATGCCTGAGCCCAACCTAGCTTGCCATGATGACAAAGATTGTAAGGACCGCGGTCCCCAATTTGATCACATGGACTGTCACATGGCCCAAATGACTCTAGTGTTCGTGATGAGAGGGGTAGAGTGCATTTCAAATTGTATCTACTTCCCTTATGGGGTCTCTTCTGGTGTCCTGTGCTATGCATTTTACGGGTTTTTTTGGCTATATAGTTTGTCTCTTGGTAATCTTTGATAGCTCGTATGTTTTGCTTTGCATTACCTTTAAAAAAACGGTTCAAAAATAATATCTTTAAACAGTGTTTCTGTTTTTCGGACCAATAAACTTGTTTTTAATGACATCAAAAACTTGATGATGACTGCGAAATGAACACAGGTCTATTGTATCATCACCTATAAACTTTATCGACTAAGTTTGTTAGCGCTTTGTGGACAATTCTAATCATAAATACTAATTTTTGTAACTCATGTGCAACTGTAGAAATCACCCGTAATTACAATGACAGTGAGACAAAGGGCTAATAGGTAGACACATATTCAGATTAGTTATTTTTATTTTATTAGAGAAACACCCTTGCAACACATTATAAAACCAGAATCTCTCTTTGAAATTTATAAAACAACTTCTTATGTTAATCAGTTTTGCAAATGCACATGCTTTAATCAATTATTTGGATCATTGTTAGGTGCCAACCACCTTGGTGTGTCTATTGACCAAGATTAGAGACATGATTACTTATTATTATTATTATTTTTTTTTAAGTGATTCTAATCATTCCAATGACTTTTCAGCCTATGGATTGGCCAGATACAAGGAAGTTCGAATCAATTTTTCGAGAATACCATCATCATCTATGGTTCGAGAAATTTTTTTATCAAAAAACATTTAAATAAATAAAAAATGTATGAGCAAAAGTTTAAAGTGGATGGATTCAGATCCATCATCCATGTTAATTAAGCTCACAAAAATGTTTTGGGTCTTCGAGCTGATAATGCAAGTTACTTCTAGTGTACTGCTCGTAGAATGAACATGACGAAGATCAGGATGTTGAATTGAGTGGGAAAACTAAGAAAAAATTGAAATAAATATATTCAAAAAAATTTATAAATAAATTCAATGGGAGATAAAATAAAGGAAAGTCGTTTGAGGACAAACATCGGCATCCATGAGAATAAGCACTCTTAAGTCTTTAACACAAGTCAAAGAATCTAAAGGGGCAATAGAAAGATTGAAAATGGCAATGTTTCACCTATTAGCTTTATAATTTCACATAAAATACTTAACAAATAACATGGGAGAAGAAAAACATCTTCTAAGAGTTCTAAGCCTACTAAGAGACACTGATCAAAATAAAAAACTAATAAGTGAGCAACCAACCCCTAGTGAAACAGAAGACAACAGTAACAACAAACCCAGTCGCAACTCCAAGTCCAAACTGCATGCCTATAATGTGAAATTTACTCGCCTCTGGTTCATATGAGGATTTGGGAGGGGTGTGCACCTGCGGTGGCCAAGTACAAGGGACCCAATACCTGCCACAAAGGCCTAGGTTCCCTTCAAAACTTGTAGTTGGGAATGTCGAGAACTGGCGTGCAGTAGGGATTGTGCCTTGTAAGCGATTGTGAGCGACATTGAACGATGACAAGAAGGTGAGCTCAGTGAGGGAGATGGGTATTGTTCCAGATAAACTGTTATGAGAGAAGTCTAGGATCTCCAAGCTTGTAATTGTTGACAAGTTACCAGGAATTGTTTCAGATAGATTGTTCCAGCTCAAATCAAAAATCTGAAGTTGAACCAAATTCCCAAATTCAGGCCAGATAATGCCAGTGAACCCATTGTTACTCAAGTCCAAAGATTTCGGCAATTGCAGATACTGATTATACTCCAAATCTTCGGTCCTTTGGTTCCTCAATATAAGTGGCTTTGCCATTAGACTGCTTAGTTGGGTCAAATTTATTGGGATTTCCTCTCCAAGGAAATTGTTCGAAAGATCCAAGTATTCTAGGTTGTTCAAAGTGCTAAACCAAGCAGGGATTAGACCAGTCAGGAAATTTCGGGACATATCTAATACTTGCAAATTAGAACAGTTCTGCAACCATTGTGGGATTGGACCTGAAAGACTGGTATTTGGCATCGAAAGAACTTTTAAGCTAGCAAAACCACGAATTTTGTTAATGGGTGGTGCTTCTTCAAAACTAGGAGAATTTGAGCCAATTGACAGAGTAGTCAGGTTTGAGCACTTTTGAAGTATCTCCAATGCGCCTGAGATATTTCAAAACTTGTTATTAGATACAGAAAGATATGAGAGAGACTGAAGGCGTTCAAAGCTCTCTGGGATTTGGCCTTCAAGATTGTTTCGATCAAAGTTCATGATTTTCAGTTGTTTACAAGAGGAGAGGTTATCAGGAAGACGGCCCCAAAACTGATTTGAAGCTAGATCGAGGAAACTGAGGCGACCCATTGCAGAACAATTAAGGTTGATTTCGCCACTTAAGAAGTTTTTTCTCAAGTTGAGATAGCTGAGGGCTGAGCATAGAGAGAGGGAAAAGGGTATAGGCCCGATGAAGCTATTCGAGTGAGCTGAGAATCGCTCCAACTTCCTGAGACTGACAAACATCTCTGGGATGATTCCGTAGAACCCATTACTGGAGATATCCAAATCTATTAGTTTCGATAAATTTCTGAAAGTTCTTGCTGTGAGATTCCCATAAAACTTATTCTCATGAAGATGCAGACGCGATAAACCACGGATAATTGATTGGGTATAGAACCCGAAAAGTTATTTTTATTGAGCAACAGCTCCCTAAGAGACTGACAATTTCCGAAAGTCACTGGCAATTCTCCATAAAAATGATTCAAGGATAGATCAAGAATTTCAATATGACTTGAGGTGTTACACATACTCAAGTCAACCAAACCAGAGAAACTATTGTTCCCAAGGACAAAAGCCATTAAATATACAGACCCAGAAAGGACGGGCTGGTTGCCTCGGAAAAAGTTGTTCGAAATGTTGAAAACCTGAATTGCTGGTAAATCTATAATAGACGGAATCGAACTATTAAAATTGTTGTAACTAAGGTCAAGGACTTGTAACTGATTTAATCGAAACAAACCTATGGGTATAGCACCTTCAAGGGAATTAAAAGAAAGATTGAGAAATCTTAGCTGATCAAGACCAGATAATGATTTAGAAACGGAACCTTTCAAGCTCTTACCTCCAAGATCTAACGCAACCACCCTTCTACCCAAAACCCCATGAGAAGAATCGCAGACGACACCATACCAACTGCAACAATCAGAAGAAGCATCCGTGCTGCTCCACTCAATAATCTCATAATCCAAACTTTGCGAGAAACTCAACAAGGCTCTTGAGTCGTTTGAGTTGCAGCTTTGTTTCTGAGAATTTGAGAAGTGAGCTGAAAAACATAACACCAGAAAGACAGTAACACAGAAATCTTGAACATCCATTATCAAAACATTGGAACAAAGAGAGAAAAAACTTCAGTTTTAATGGTTTTATAGAACAGTTTAGACAAATTCAAACCAACACTGATAAGTAACGGATTTTTAATTATTAACTAACTGTTCCCCTTTTATTTAAAACAGCCGCCCCTGGAGAAACAAGCATCAGTGATCCTTCAGGTTAATATTTAATGAACCTTCACAGTAAGATCTCCTTAACTTCTGCCACACTGGTTATTAATTTAAATAAAAAAATAGACCCAAAGTTATTGTTTATTCTTACTCTTAGATTCCCAAATTGACTTGGAAAACATAGAGTTGAACAAGCATGGGAAAAGACATCAAGCAACAATGTTAGAAAAATGACCACCATGAATAAATCAACAAATCAGTCAAGCTAAAAATGCGTCGTGTGACACACTGTTCAGGGCCAATCAACCAATGAACAGTTTTCTAATAGTTCATTCTTCTTTTGAACCAATACCCACAAACATCTATATGTATTTATCATGTGCTAGCTTGCTAAGTTGGCAAAGTCTGCAAGTGTTGATACCACAACATGGGTTTATAACCCGCTTTCACCCACTAATTACTAACCACTAACCTGCTTACGTCTGAACATACATATATTGGGTTGGGATCTATTGACTCATGGAAAATGAACTCATCCAGTTGCATGCATTCCTGAGCTTTTAAATGTGAAACCCAATGATTATAATAAAAGATCTATCTCGAGAATGTGATGATGATCTCTAAGATGAATCATGACCATTGGATTTTGCATTTACATGGTCGGGATTGTGTGTGAGCATATGAGTTCATTTCCATGAGTCTATGGATCCCAACCCATATGTATAGTAGAGTGTGCCCAGTTTTTGGGATTGTAAGGGAATGTCACAAACCAGCACAAAATGATCCACAAACTGAGCCTGAGCACAACCCAGATTGCTGTAATTCTAGCTCATATTACTCATAAACTGAGCTTCGCCATTCAGGTTGTGGAATAGCCCAGCCTACACTGTTAAAGTTGTTTCTCAAGTTGAGGCAGTGAAGGGCTTACGTTTGAGCAAGGGAAATGAGTAAAGGTATTCGAGTGAGCTGAGAATTGCTCCAAACATCTAGAAACAGTCAGTGATATTCCATAGAATCCATTATTGGAGATATCCAAGTCAATTAGTTTCAATAGGTCCAGGCGCCGGATAATCTTGTGTTCAAGTCTTTGAACCAGGAGGAGAGGGGGTGGTTGGAAAGGCAAATAGGGGAGGAGGTTAGAGCAGTTCTTTTTTCGATGAGTGGGGATAAGGCGCCTGGACCAAATGGATTTAACATGGAATTTTTCAAACATTGTTGGGATATCGTTTCGAAGGATTTCATAGAGGTCATCAAGGAATTGCAAGATAAGAAGTATCTAGATTATAGCCTCAATAGCACTTTTGTGGCATTGATCCCTAAGAAAGCTAGGGCGGATAAGATAGAAGATTTCAGACCCATTAGCTTGGTGAGCTCGATGTACAAGATTATATCCAAAGTGCTAGCGTCGAAATTGAAAACAATACTGCCTAGTCTGATCGGTGACGAGCAAGGGACTTTTGTTAGTGGAAGGAAAATTCTAGATGAAGTTTTGATAGCCAATGAATGTATTGACTCTAGAATTAAGAGCAAGAAAGAGGGGATGATAGGAAAATTGACTTGCAAAAGACTTACGATCACGTGAATTGGGACTTTTTAGAGTACATGATGGGAAGGATGGGTTTTGGAGAGAAGTGGATCGATTGGATAATGAAATGTGTCACTACAATATCTTACTCGATTCTTGTCAATGGGAGTTTGGCTGATTTTTTTAGGGGTACGAGAGGTTTGAGACAAGGGGATCCCTTATCTCCGTTTTTGTTCTTATTATAGCTGAAGCCTTGGGTAGATTGTTTAGAAGAGCGGTTGATTTAGGTAAGCTTTCGGGGTTTAGGGTTAAATATGGACCACTAATATCTCACCTTCAATTTGCGGACGATACACTAGTTTTTTTGGATCATTCAAAAGATCAGGTGAGGGTGCTTCGGGTTTTAATGTGTTGCTTTGAGGCTATGTCAGGTCTATACATTAATCTGCAGAAGAGTAAACTTTTCGAAGTAGGAGAGGTTCAGGATATTCATTTGATGGCCACAACGTTGGGTTGTGGGTATGATACATTGCCCACGTCTTATTTGGGACTACCGTTGGGAGCTCCATATAATAGTATCAAAATCTAGGATAGCATGATTGAGAAACTGGAGAAAAGGTTGAGCACGTGGAAGGCAAATTATTTGTCGAAATGAGGGAAAATTACTTTGATCAAAAACACGTTATCGAATATCCCGATTTACTTCCTCTCTTTGTTCACGCTCCCGAGGTCTGTTGAAGGTAGATTGGAAATGCTCATGAGGGACTTCTTGTGAAATGATATGAAGGACAGGAGGAAGTATCATTTAGTCATATGAAAAATGATTTGCACACCTAAGAAGAACCGGGGGGGGGCTAGGCATAAAGGGTCTTAGAATAGCTAATAAAGCTCTTTTAGGAAAATGACTTTGGAGATTCGATGACGAGAAAGGTAATTTGTGAAGGAAGGTTATTATGGCCATATACGGGGATAGGAGGTTAGGATGGTATAATGATGAGTTTAAAGGTTCGTATGGGTGTAGTGTTTGGAAAGGGATTCTTAAGGTGAGTGAGAATCTTCAGAAAGGGATTAAGTTCAAAGCAAGTTTGGGAGATCAAATTAGATTTTGGGAGGACATTTGGTGTGGCACCTCGCCTCTGGCATCTCAATATCCGTTTTTATACGCTTGTTTTATTAAGAAGAACCGCTTTATCCAGCAGTGTTTGATTGGCAACGAGTCCGGTCCTACTTGGGATTTGGGGTTCAGGAGAAACTTTAATGATTGTGAATTAACTGAGGTGACATTTTTCCTTGATCTCCTGCATACGTTTCACATCAACGATAGTAAACATGATAAATTTTTTTTTTTTTTTTGATAAGTAGTAAACATGATAAATGGGAGTGGATAAGGGCTAAGGACTTGAAATTTTCGGTCAGATCTTTCTATAAGTGACTCACTCCTTGTGTAGAGCGATTACGTTCGAGTTCCATCATTTGGTCCAGGTTAATTCCCTCTAAAATATCCTTCTTTGTTTGGTTGGCCTCCCTCTGTAAAATTCTTACGTTGGATAACCTGATTGTGCGGGGATGGATCACCCCCAATTGTTGTCTCCTTTGCTTGAGAGACGGGAAATCTATTGATCATATTTAAATCCACTATTCCTTTTCGTATAATATTTGGTCAAACTTCCTCGGTCTTTTCCATGTTATTTGAGTTTCTCCCTATAAGATCTCTTTTTTGTTAGAAGAGTGGACCAGTAATACTTTTCACACCAAAAAACGGATCTTGTGGGATATGCTGCCAGCGGCTATTGCTTGAGGGGTCTGGAGCGAAAAAAATAACAAAGTGTTCAATAATAAGACTAGTAGCTCTCATGCATGCTTCTTGGAGATATTGGATTTTTAGATGGTACTCTTTATGTGATTATTGATGCTGTAATTTTTCTTTGTTTCTCTTATTGAGGCTTTCTCGGCCTCCTTGTATTTTGTTTTCCCTCTTTATCAAGATATTATACTTTTCAAAAAAAAAAAAAAAGTTCCCCGTGTTAGATTCACATAAAACTTGTTCTCCTAAAGATGCAAGCACCTTAACGATGGAAGTGCAGATAATTGATTGGGTATAAGATTCCCATAGAACTAGTTCTCATGGAGATGCAGACACTTCAAAGATGAAAGTGCAGATAATTGATTGAAAATAGAACCTGAATACTTATTTGAATCAAGCGACAGCTCCCTCAGCAGCTCACAATTTCCTAAACCAACAATTCTCCCCAAAAAACCATTCGATCTCCGATCAAGCAAACATCAATGGATGCAAAAGAACACGCAAAGAACAAGGAAGAAAGGGGAAAAAAGAAATTGGCCATAATGATGTTAGTACCAAAAGACGAGCAAAACAAAATTATGACATCAGATGACACAAAGTGGTCAGTTGATCGCTGCCATGTGGCACAATCATTACGTAAATCATCACTGCATTATATTAGGGAACCACAGATATTCATAGGAGCATATAACACATTAAGTCCCACAAAAAACACCATAAAGAAATAAAGGAGCTTTGGAATTGCACAACAAACCACCAAAAAATGAGAATTATTTCTTCAAGTGCTTGCACATTTTATTTCCCCGTCAACCAACTGGTCTTCCATTATAGATGTCTCTGGAACATGTCCATCAGCACAGTAAATGAAAGAAAATAACATAAGATGCCTAAAACTAAACGCATTGGTCTGTAAACATACAACTTCCTCCACTGCAGGTCAGCTGGGCATGAGATCAATACATCAAGATGGCCTGGTTGTCCTGGAACAAAGACACTTGGCCATGCAGCACGCAAGCCTGGTAACAATCAAAAGAAATAATCACTTTCATCAATGGTAGCTTTAAAGTTCATTGTTCAAGGATTGTGAAGCAAGACAATTAATAAAACACCATCATTGAAATCACAATCTTGCACCTTCATATACAGTTCTAGTAATTACTCAATGACACATAACATAGGAACTCCCACAAGAAGAGCCTGTGAAAATTGCCTCCACATTATATGAACCCTGCAAAAGCTCAGAATAACACATACTGCCTGGTTTGCTATCTGCTGGTTCAAAATCCTCATGTCAGTCTTATAATGCAAGAAAACAAGAAAAATGATAATGATACCACGTGAACTAGGAAGTCCTCAAATAAATTTCCTTAAATTTCTTTAAGGATTTACATCAAAAGAATAAAAAGCCTGAAATGCTAATGACGGCCTCTTTAAATAAGTGTTCATTTCCTTAAAAAATGCACCTATTTCTTTTCTCCAAATAGCCCAACAAATCGCATAGGGAGTCACCTCCATAGAATTCTCTCTCTTGAAATAAAAGACAAGGACTACCAACTGTGGAACAAAAATGATATTGAACAAGGAAAACACCAACCAATTTCGAAAGAGCAATAAAATGGGACTGAATCTAACAGGTAAAATTAAAATGGATAAGAAGATAAAAAATCCACAAGAATAATAACTTGAGCAATTATGTTTCTATAGTCAAAATTCTATCCAAAGGTGTACCAAAAGGTATTTTTGGACCCAAACAA
This sequence comes from Akebia trifoliata, assembly GCF_017979445.1. NCBI lineage: Eukaryota > Viridiplantae > Streptophyta > Magnoliopsida > Ranunculales > Lardizabalaceae > Akebia > Akebia trifoliata. The sequence goes on from NC_141381.1 coordinate 32,973,750, forward strand.
CAAGCACAAGGGATTGATAGAAGGTCCTAACTGAGAAAATTCCATCCTGACTTCTGTTCAAAATCCTTCAATCCTCCACCAAAGGAAAGATAGGAATGAGATTTATTATTAATAATGTTAGTAAGGGACTCAATATAACAATCATTGAAGTTCCTTCCGAAACAAAAAAAAAAATCAAAAACGTTTACCCCCATCCTGGACAATGAAATTGTGAACCAGCAACATTTTCTTCAATAAAGTAGAAAATTTCAAAATTGAGTTTTCAGAGGGGAAGTATCATGCCATCGATCCTCCTAGAAGTCTGCCCTATTACCCTTTGCCTACATCTTTTGCATCTACTTTTGGATTATTTATAGGTTATCCACTATATTTATCGATAATCTCTACCAAAACCCATGCATCATAATCACCCTTTTTGAAAGTTTCTTTGAGTCGCATTCCAAATTTCCCTTGAACAGGTATCACCTTTATTCTGACACCAAATTAACTCTTCTTGTCATATTATGTCATTATTTCAAATGAATAAAATAAAATATCACAATTGCTAAGAAATCAGAAGTAAAATGATCTCTGCAAGAGATCAAGACCTCTTGGACCACTTTGAGGGTGATCGACCTCTTAAGCTGAAGCCAAACTACCATACCTTTCTTACATTCACAAATATAGTTTCCGGCCAAGCCAAACTTTCCACTAAGTTTTTTGGGGCTATAATATAGATAGGTTGAAGCACCAGTCTTTTGTGTCTCCATCCAAGCAACCTCGACAAGTGTAGAAAACAGAAATGAGCTCCCTAAAACCTAAACTAGAAAACCATCATGACAAGAAGATATTTGAGGAAACAAAACAAAATTTACACAAATTACCAACTAATTCTAATAACTCTTATTAAAAGCATCTCCAGTCCTTATTTAAACCCCTAAAAATGGGAAAACAAGCGCTCCAGTCCTATACTCAAACTTATATCAAATCAAAGGAGATTCAAAGCTCAACTCAAATCCAAAGAGATTCAAAATTTTACTTAAATCTCATGACTCAAAATTTTTACTCTTCATTTGATACGGACCACTCCAATGGAAAACACCAAATTTTACTCAAATTTTTTTTTGAAAATTCTCATCTTATCTTAAGAGCATATTTCTTTCATTTTTCATCCAAATTTTTTTCTCTCCCCTATATTTCCTTTTTTTCTTTCCCTCCAAAACCTATGTCCCTCTCAATTTCCCTTTCTTCTAAATTTTTTCCTTCCAAACTTCCTTCCCTCTTATCTTTCCTTCCAAAATATTTTTCCGTTGCCTAAAAAGCTTTCCTTCAATTCTTGAATCTTGATTTCTTGAAAATCCTTAAACCCTTAATCATTTCTCCAATCTCTTAACCTTGAATCCCTACCCTATAAACCATTTTCCTTTAACCCTTATCCAACTCCAACTAAAATATCGTAATTTATAAAACTTTGCATTTTACATTTCAATAATCAATTGGGATTTTGGAAACCCTTATCCTATTGTTGCCCAAATCCTTAACCCAATTCCAAATCCCAAATCAAATCCCTTAACCCCTTACTTTCATCTTCTTCCCTCATCATCCTGCATCAAGATTTGAGTAAAATTTTGAATCTCCTTTCATTTAAACCTCCTTCAATTTGATATAGGTTTGAGTAATGGACTTGAGTGTCTATTTTCCCATTTTTTACTCAAATTTTGAATTTGAGTTGGTGTTTGAGTAAGGACTAGATATGTTCTTATATTTGAGTGAAAATTTGGAGAAACAAATAGGTTTTGAGGAGAGAATTTAAAAAAAAAAAAAAAAGGTTGGAGTACAAATTTGAGTTTGCCTTTAGAGATTTCAGTTTGCCACTAGAGTGCTTCATATCAAATGAAGCTTTTACTCAAATCTGAGTAATAATTTGATTCATGGCTGGAGATGGCCTGATAAGAACCCAACTCAAAGTAGTCCTACCATCCTAACTTTTCACCAAATTAAATTTGGAAGCAAAATTCAAGACCATACAAATAAAAAATTCTCACTTTGGCATATAAAGAAAAAAATCAAATACACTCATATCTGCCATTCTCTAATTTCCAAAACATGAAAACCCATTCAAGATCCTAATTTTAATAATCCAAACACATAATTCAAAGTTCAAAACCCAAATATTAAAGATCTCAAGCTCATGATAGTTCAACAGTTAAAATAGTAAGCCAATTAATAATTAATTACATGGCACTCCCTCCTCAAAAAACAACATCATCAAAACCCTAATTCCAAAAATCAAAATTTCTCACCTATTTCTGATACCCTCCACCCCTGGCATTGTAATCCTCTTCAACCTTCGCAGTTAAATAAACTTTGGGGAAATCAGATTCATCGAATGTCTTCTCCTTCATCATCTTCACTATATCATCCTTCTTGAGGATCTTTCGGCGGATGGGTGGGCGATTGCGACGTTGATCACGAGTGTGGTACTTGATGTCGTAGACAGTTTCAGGGTTGGAGGTAGGGATGCAAGCTTTCTCGTTAATGGTGGCGGGGCAGAACACGCGGTACTCGAGCGCGCTAGGGACAGCGTTCTTGTACTCGGGATCTGAACAGGGGCCTGTGATCTCCCATGGTTTCTTGATGAACCGTCTCAGAGATTGGAAGATTGATTTTGCAGTTGAAGATGCCGAAGATACAGCCATGGCGGATCGGTTGAGACGAGAGAGACACAGAGAGATGGAGCGAAAGTTAACGGGGGAAGATTATTCTTTATTTGTTAATTTGTTGTGCCCTCCTCTTGGAGTGTTTGGAAACAAGGACAATGTCATCCGGATTAATGGCAATTCATTTACCAATAATTTAGAGAACTTCTACGATGAGGAGATCATCCTCACCAAAAATCAGCTCATTTCAAAACTTCTAACCCCATCAAAAATGATTTATAAAAAATGAACGGTCCACAATTTTTCAACTTGTAAACATGGGGTTAAAATTTTTGGAATGGACTGATTTTTGGTGATGATGATCTTCTAATCATAAAGATCTTCCTCACCAAAAATCAATCCATTCCAAAACTTTTAACCCATGTAGGACAAAACACGTTTGTTAAAGGGTAGGGTAAAAGTTAGGGTGTTGAATATTTCCCATATATATATTTATAGCGAGAGATATATATAAAGTATAAAATAATTAACTCTAATCACAACTTGTAGGGGTTCCAAACTAGGGAGTGAAAACAAAACCAAGGTCCATGGAGTATGTCATCAGTTTGAAAAGAAAGTTTTAGGATTGTGACTGATGAATTTAGTTAATAGCTTAAGGTTTCTCTTAATATATCTTTAGTAAAAAAAAAAAATTCTTTATAATTAGTCTCTGAACTTATTCACATATTTCTTATGATTGAAATGTCAACATTATTTTAATTATTTGAACTCAATATTTTCGTTAAAAAAATTAGATTTTTCGTCTATCAATCGAATTTGGGAGACTCAATTTTTAACGAAAAGGAGTTGAGAAGGAAGAAAAAATCATTTTCGAACATTTTGAAGATTTATGTAAAAAAGGTTAGAATTTTTTTAAATTATTATTATTATTTTTCATATATTATTAAAAAACTCAAAAAACAACAACTAAACTCAACAATTTTTTAAATTGTTGAACTCGACAATAAAAGGTGATGAGCTTGACAATAAAATAAAAAGTGTTGAGCACGGTAATAAAAAATGTCAAACTTGACAATTAAAAACAAGGTGAGTTCTACATTGTATAAAATTTTAGAATTACATCCTCATTCTTTATTTATTTTATTTTAAATTATTGAAATATATCAAAAAAGACATCTAAATGTTCTTAATTAGAAATATATCATTTTCAATTATCATTCACAATAAATAAATAAAAATCATCAAAAATAATTTCAATCACCATTGAAAATCTTAAGTATGTGAAGAAGATGAGAAAATAATAATTTAGATATTTCAAAAAAAAAAATAATAATGCTGAAGTGACCTCAGTAGAAAACATCTTGACGTGGTGGCCTATACATGTCTATAGATGTGTTCTCCGAGATATGAGTAAAACACATTTACAGACATGCAGGTGCCATCACATCAAGTTGTCTCTTTAAGGTCACTTTAGCATGAGTCTTTCAAAAACATTATAACTTAGGGATGGGTTTATTGGTTGAGGCACTATTAAAAAATAAAAAAATTTATTAAATGGACTATGAGTCATGATTTTATGACGCCCCTTCAAACATTCGTTCCTTAGTGTGGCATGGGTTAGAATCACATATATTTTCTCGGGATACACAATTGTACATCCTCATTAAATATGTACAGTTGTAAAAAGATCTATGATTCTAGCCCATGCCATATCGGGAGCATATATCAGAGGGGTCATCAAAAAATTCATTATTGATGGACTATCAAGTTATTGCCCAAAACTTAGAGATTATTTAGAAAGGAATCCCTTTGTTAAGGTCATTTAAGTAATTTTTTAAAGAAGTTTTATTATTATAAATATTTATATGAATGTGGAGGGGGTAAGTCAAAATCACACCTCCTTTGTATTCCAAAAATATTGGTCAAACGAAGTTTGACTCATCAGAGATTTAATACAGTGGTTCAATGCAGTACAAAAATATACATCCATCATCAAAGATACAGATCTCTCTTAATCAGGACCGTTCAATGGAGAGACGCACCACTAAAACCGTTCAACAAATCATATTTTATGACCAAACTACCCTCAGACCTCTAGTAGCATTTTAAGATCTAAACTGTCTCCCCATCTTTGTGCGCCAACTGTTCTTGTTCTGTACTTGTTCTGTTTCCTGTCTCGCCATCTCTCTCTCACCTTTCTCATTCACTCACTCTCACTGTCTCCGAGACTCTAAACTCTCCATCAGAAGATGTAAGTTATCTTTGATCTCTTGTTCCTTCTTACTAGTTTACTATTTGATTCTTCCTGTACATCTGTATCTGATTTTTTGAGATTTTTGTTTTTGTTTTTGTTTGATCAATTTTTGTCGTTTAAAAAAAAAAGTTTTATTCATTAATTTACATTGGATTTCGTTTCGAGATCAAACAGTTCTAATGATGTAGTTTAGTTCGTTTCCTTCACTGGGTACCTGTTGATGTTTCCGATATTGTTGTGGAAGAATTACTGAAACTGTGGTTTTGGTTTGAATGCTTGATTCAATTTATTTTTAGTCTTTGATTTCTTGTTCTTTTTTATTACTGGGTTGTGTTTCGTGTTAGAGTTCAAAGTTTTAGTTTTGGAGTTTCTGTGACTTCTGGATCTAAGGTCTCACCATTGTTTTTGGTGGGATCGCGTTGTTGTTTTCTTATATTAGGGTTTTGTATTGTTATTTGAATAAGGGTTTCGATTTTGTTTTCTCAATCCCTGGTTTTAGGGATTTAATGAGTATAATAGGTTTTCTAGCTTTCAGTTAGTTTCTGGTTTCTCTTCAGTTTTAGACCCTTTTTCAAGTTTAATGATATTTAGTTATTACTTAGTGGAGGTCATCATTGATTTTGTGCCAATTGCAGTCGCTATTTGGTGTTTGAATGTGGTAGTTACATTTTAGTTTGGTGTGCCTACCGGGAGAAAAAAAATTACTTTTTTTTTATAAAAATTTTGGTTCCCGGGGTTTAGGATGGTCGTTAAGGTTTTAGTGTGTTTGATTTCTGAAGCCATACCATGGGTTGCATAGCTGTTGTGTATCAAATGCTTCTTTGGGAACTAATTTATTTCTTTTGGGAGTTTCTTATTGCTCTCAAATGGTTAATATTTAGGTTTTTTATCTTCTTGATATATTTTTTTTTCCAACTTATTATGTTTCAGGGTTTCTAGCATTTAAGACTTAATGTACTTGTTCTTTTGAATTGGTACTCCGAGAAGCCAATATCATTTTCAATTATATTCACTTGACTGGGTGTTAGTTTATTTGGGTTCTTATTTTGGGTCCCAAGTGGTTTCTTCAAGGGATTTCCTAGCTGCTTAAGTAAATCTTGGTATTTGATTTTCTTCGTTGATTTTGGTTTTGATCATCTTTTAATTTTTATATGATGACTAGTGCTTATTATTTGTTTGTTTTATGAGGACTGAATTCGGACCTATTTTTCCCTTTTAATTTCTCCCCATTACTTCTATTATGAGATATTCCTGACATAGTATATTTCTGTTGGTTTTCTGCAGAGATGGCAATGCCAACTACAAGTCCTTCCCCAGCTCCAAGTGCCCAAGTGGTTGGAAATTCCTTTGTGGAGCAGTATTACCATATTCTTCATCAATCCCCGGAGTTGGTTTACAGATTTTATCAGGATTCAAGTGTGCTAAGCCGCCCAGGTCCCAACGGTGTAATGAAATCAGTGACAACCCTGCCAGTAAGTTTCTTGAAACTGTATTACATTGAGCCACTGACAATGTGTTCTTGATTGATGTCCATTCTTCTTTTGTTATCCACATACAATACTTCACTAAACAGGAGAAAACAAACATGGGGAAAAACCCATTTATTTATAACGAGACAATTCAAATTCTATGCCAGGCAATTCTACATGGGTTGGAGGCTTCGCTTCTCATAATGCTGCATTAGGATTGTCAAGTTGCTTACCACCCCACCCCATCACCCACAAAAGAAAAAAAAAATGATTATTTAGCTAGTAATAATTTTGTCTGTTTCTTGTTAAATATGTGAGCGACCAATTTAAAAGATCCAGATCAATGCATGGCTCACTAATCTTCCAATGAAATATCCCTTGACCTGTTTATTCCTTTGAAACAATTTTAGTTCATGATTTGTTCTAGATTGTTGTTATAGTAATATTTTGAGTAGAAATATCTTTTAGTTTCTATGATAAATTTGTGGACATGTTGTGGTTCTTGGAAATTCTGATTGTTTGTGCTTTGTATCCAACATCAATGTCGATACTTGTTATTATGTCGGAATTATTTAGTGCAAACTTCAAAACATGGCACCAACTATTGGCTACCCAATGAAAGCACAAAGTTTTATGCATTGAGTGGCTTGTTCTTAGACTTTTGTCAGTTATTGCAGCTTGTACTCCTTCCATTCTTTTGTTATTTTTGCTGTCTATGCTTTTCTTCCTCCTCTTTCTATACTTTATTGGTGTTACTGTCAAAAATCTGTGAATGGCTCAATAAAAAAGCTTGATCTTTAGTTATCAACAAAACGATTACAGTATAACGTCAGATGGTGAATAACATTTCATTGCCATTGGCCTTGTACCAGGCCATCAATCAAAAGATCATGTCCTTGGACTACAAGGAATATAAGGCAGAGATTAAAACAGCAGATGCTCAGGACTCTTACAAAGATGGAGTTGTTGTTTTAGTAACTGGATGTTTAACTGGGAAGGACAATGTGAGAAGGAAGTTCACACAATCATTCTTCCTAGCCCCACAAGAAATAGGTTATTTTGTCCTAAATGACGTTTTTAGGTATATGGATGAAAATGAAGCATTGGAGACTAATTCTGTGTTAATCAATGTTGTTGGTGAAAGCATTCCGACTATTCCCACAACCCTAGATCAAGGTTTGCTTCATTATCTTTTCTTTCGTTTCCTATTTTGGTCTTTGATTGTAGAAATTTTAGCTTTATTCTGTTTTTCGTTAACAGAGCCCTCTCATGATCCCGATCCTCCTGTGCCGGACTCTGTTATATCTTTTGAGGAGGAGAAGCTCAATAATAGTGAGGAAGTCTATGAGCCATCGGACAATGAGGAAGGATCGGTTGTGGATGTTGAGGTTGTTGTGGAGCCTCCAGTTCATTCAAGTCAGAATGAAGTTCTTCCAATTGCTGAGCCAGCTCCTGCTGTCCAAGAAGATGCTCCTAAGAAAACTTATGCATCAATTGTGAGATATATACACAGAAAAGCCTTCTTTTGCAGATTTGGATGTTGAATTTTTCTCCATGTTTTTTACTTGTGGATATGCAATGTGTGTTACAGGTGAAAGTTATGAAGGGGAATGTGGTGCCGTACCCAGTCAACATACCAACTAATACTGCAAAGGTGGCACCTGCTACCTCTGAGCAACAGTCCTTTGGGTCCACAGCACCTGCTCCAGCACCTGAAGCCTCAGCTCCTAGTGGCAACAATGCCTCTGAAAGTAGCAATCTCCATGTGGAAGGTATTCATCTCTTACTTCGTATCAATACATTGCTGTCTCCATTTTTACAGTATAATTTATCTGTTGGAGCACTCTTATTACCTCAGATTCTTTTTTTTTCCCTTCTGTTTTTTTTATTTTTTTGCTAGGCAAGCAAGGGTCAGTGGTCAATATGAAAGTGGGTTTAAGAGATTTTGAACCCAGGTTGTGGGTTCAACACCCCACAAGCCTTACCAACTTAGCTAAGTTGGTACCTTCAATTCTCATATGTTATTTGTATAACTTTCTTTTTCTTTTTTTTTTTCGAAGCAAGCTAGGGTTAGTGGTCAACGGGAAAGTGGGTTTAACAGATTTTGAACCCACGTTGTGGGTTCAACACTCCACATGCCTAGCCAACTTTTTATATGTATGTGGTAAGAGGAAGTATTTTTATTGTGGACCTTTTTTTTTCGGAAGCTAGCGAGTTAGTGGTTAGGGATAAGTAGGTGAAAGTGGGTCTTGAACCCAGGTTGTGGTATCAACTCTCTAAGACTTTATCCAACTTAGTAAGCTGGCTACTTCCAAATGATTGTCATTATATTGCATGCTTATTTGCATTATATATTGGATATAATATATGTAGGTCAGATTTAATGTGCCTAGGGGGTGTATTGGTTCTACCTCGAGCAACATGCTTGACACCCTCAATAGTTGTATTAATGTTCAAATACCTACATGTATAACTGTCTTTCCTTTCAATTTAATGTTTTTTTTTTTTGGAGCTCTTATCTAATTTGTGCATCCTATTCCTCACAGTCGAGGGTCACTCCATCTATATCCGGAATTTGCCTATGAATGTGACAGTTGAACAAGTTGAAGAGGAGTTCAAGAAATTTGGGCCTATTAAGACAAGGGGTGTTCAAGTCAGAAGTAATAAGGTTTGTTTTATGTATATTATGCAGCATTTCACACCAATTTTACTTCTTTTAACATAATGTTTATGGTTTTTGTTTTATCTTCTTTTTGGTGCAGCAACAAGGATACTGTTTTGGCTTTGTTGAATTTGAGTCATTGAGTTCCATGCAAAGTGCAATTCAGGTATGGACATTGAACATAATCATCCTTTTTTTTTTTTCACTAGTTAATTGAACAAGTTTATGATTCTGTTTTGGCTTGGTTGAATCTGAATCATTTAGTTATGTGCAAATTGCCATTCAGGTATAGACTTTGGCACTTAATCATCCGTTTTCCACAAGTTAATTGAACGTGTTTATGGTTAGTTTTAGGAAGATATAATATTTTTGGAGAGCTTATGTTGTGATACCACCAGGATGATTAAGGTGAAGATAACCATTCTTTTTTTTTTTAAGGGTAAAGAAAAGATAAGGGATCCTCATTCTATTTCATCTTCTTCTCCGAAGAAGAGTGCTATGCAAAATACTCATAACATACAAAATATTGCTGGATTACCTGCACTGTCACATCTATTGATTGGAAATGGCAACGATGCGTGAATAACGGGAAATGAACCTTCGTCAATCAACCAAAGAGGATTCATCCGCATACACAGAATTCATCAAAGCACAATCAGTGTTCATTGTCATCCAAAATTTTCCTCACATTTCTTTAAATTGGAGACCTATCGAACTAAAAACAATTCACAATAGCTGTATGACCAAAAAACCATAGCTTGGTTGAAGACTTTATTGGAAAACTTGTGCTTTAGTTTGGTGATTTGGATTTCTATAATTGAATTATTTTAAATGGCTGTTAAAATGAAAGAAAAGAGGATTACAAAATAAATATTACTCATTAACTCCTATATATGCGTAAAATCCTAAACGAAAATGGAAACCACGAATAAAATTTGTGGATGGAGCTTGGGTTTTGCATTCCAACCCTAGAAGCACAGGAAAACCCATAAATTTCCACCAACCTTCTTCTTCCAATTTTTTTTTTTATTTTTTTAATTTGATTTTTAGGAGGGGGGAGGGGGGAGAGCTTGTTATGCCAAACACTCCCAAGTCCCAAACATCAATCCTTCAAAATAATTGCAAATTATATATCTTGTTGCAAATTTATCCTAGGTACGCTCTAGGAAAATGGAAGTGTTTTAGTTTGACAGTGATTCCAGAACCAACTATAAGTACTCTATTCAGAACCGTAAATGAAATCCCCATTGTTTACTGCTCTGTAATTAGAATTTTGCTGCTATTTGGTAATTTTTTTATTGTCATAAAACAAGTCTCTAGCAGCAGTCGTTCCTTCCCGAATTGTCTTGTTAGCCTAGCCTCTAGCTGTTATTTCTTGATTTCAATTCTAGTAGTATCTTGCTCCTGCATCCCTGATCTTGTTGGCCTAGCCTCCCCTGTGCATCCACATCATCATAATCATCAAGGGCTTATCCCAAATATCCAGGGTGGGCCGAATGAATCAGGTCATCAATTCTTGATTGATCCATTCAATTATTGGAACTGATCTAATTGGTCATCTGAGGCTTGAATGAGTCACAGTTGAAACAGTCTTCAACTTGGAAAGGGGATGATATCTTCAAGATCACTCAATTACAAATACATGAATCACTTGCGGTTCTCATGGTTCGAAACAAATGCAATATTAGTCTGGTGACAAATCAAGTGTTGGAACATGCTATTTCTGCGGAGAGTGTTGCATAGAACCTGAGTTAGGCTTGCTGTTAAATCTACAATTACAATGTTTCTTCTTCTTTTTGTAATCGGGGGTTTAAACGGATCCCCAGCTGCTAATGTTTCTACTTTTATTAATTCTTTATGGGATAGGCACGCAGGTGAAGGTGAGTGGGTATTCAACCCGTCTGTTGTATTGCACACACTACTTTACCAATGTGCCAAGTTGGTTAAACAAGCCAATGTTTCCTTTTGTTACGAAACAACCTGTAGACCTGTTAATGTATCCCTGCTAGAGAAAGCCTTTGAGGGCTTCATAAATTAATGTAAGCTAATCACTTGTAGAGAATTCCTCTACTACCCAACTCCACGTAAGGTGCTTATCTAGCTCATAAAACCTTGAGCTCCATGGCATGTTCTTAGCACCATTCACATTTAGTTTTCTTGCTTAGCCACGTATCTAACCATGAACCTGTTCAATTCTTAGGCGTCACCGATCACAATTGGGAGCCGTCAAGCTTTTGTTGAAGAGAAGAGAACTACATCTCGAGGCGAGTGAGATATTTCTGCATTTCCTTCTATACTGATAGTAGGCTTTGAATTTCCAAGGCTAATGATCGTGAAAAGTGTTCAATAACTTTATTAATAAGTTCAAGCCAAGCCAAGATGCTTGGGTCACCAGGCTCATGCTATTGGACTGACTATGCTGCTGTTGATTGCAGGTGGTAGTGGAAGAGGGCGTTTCTCTCCTGGAAGGGGTGGATTCCGGAATGACAACTTCAGGAGCCGTGGAAATTTTGGTGGCGGTCGGAGCTACGGAAGAAATGAGTTTGGAAACCGTGGTGAGTTTTCAGGTCGTCGAGGTCCATCTGGACGAAGTGGAGAGGGTTATCATCGTGTTGATCAGTCTGGCAATGGAAGAGTTGGTCGTCAAGGTGGGATGAACCAGACCACAGTTCCTGTGTGAAACTGTTTGTGGGATATCTCTAGACTGATGATTTTTGACAGAATGAGGAGCGGCTTTTCTAGCCCTTGGACACTTAAAATTGAGGTTTGTGATAATATAATTCTAAATTTATCTGAAAAGATAATTCTTTCAACTCTGGATAGAGTTCATGCTGAGATGATCAGAGGGTACAGTTGTTCAACAAGATATAGCCGTTAATTTAGGTGCACCATGTGAATTTTCTATAAATTCTTCCGATCGATATTGTATTGTACTTGTATACTATGCTGTTACTGGATGATCCTAACCATCTAATAAATGGACCGTTTATACTGTATTAAATGATTGTGGCCATTGGCGAAGTAGATACTTTAAATAGCATATTCAAATACAAATAAGGATATACTGTAACGGTGCCACAACTATGGCTTCAAAACATACATAGATGGACAGATTTAGCTTGATTTCTGCAAATTTGATACAAAATTTGATGCAGCAAAGGCCGCAGACCCACCAACCACACAAACCAGAGCCACAGCAACCTGCAAGGCCACCTCCCATGGGTACTCATCAGGGACAAGATAAGCACTAACAGGTCCAAGAGCCAGCAAAGCCAGGCTTAGGCTAAGGAGTGTTCCTGGTGTTCCTGGGTCTGTTGCTGCAGACAAGAGTCCAAATTCCTCAGCTCTTGAGAGAAGGCCTAGTTTCTCTATGCTTGATAAAGAAAACCCAAATTTCTCAGCGGCAGATAGCAGACCGGCTTTCTCGGCTTTGGTAAGAAGTCTTAGCTCCTCTACTCTTGTTAGGAGCTTTATAGGTGGTCCGCCAGAGTTGGTGCCATTTCTTGAGGCCTACATGTGTTCAAAGCTCAAACCTTGTCGATAGCATTTTAATTAAATCAAGAAAAAATAATAATAAAAACTCAAAAACATGTCAATCTCAGCCATAGTTGTTCAATTTGATATAAACCATGAAATCATCCAAGAAACAGTAGAACATACAAAATATGAAACTTAGAAACTATGAATGACACATTGAAATCTTCTAATAAGAAAACTCATACTATTAGTGGAAAAACATGATTTATTTATTTATTAAACATTTTCCCCCTCAATTGAAGGTATTAGATGATGGGCTGTTGTTGAGCTACTAACCTTTTTAGAGACGACAGATCGAGTAGTAGAGGAAGCAGGCTTTTGGGTAGCAGCCATGGATTGAATGAGAAGAGGTGTGAAAGATGCTGAGTGGTCTACTCTTGATTTGATACCTGCGACGAGTGAGAGTCCTCCTTTGCTTGTGTTGCAGACACCCATGGCTTCCATGGTTTTCTTGTGTTTTTCACTTGGCAAAGAATGATGATGTTAAAGAGTCTGTTCGAATGAGGCTCAAAGTGATGGGTGAACGTGAGTGATGGACAGTGGCTCGTGGCTCGTGGATAAGTGTTGAATTGAGTTGATACGTGTTCCAATATGGTTGGCTCTTTTTTTTTTTTTCTTTTTTTTCATCACGATAGTTTCAAACACCAGTGCAAAGTGGTAATAACTTTAGAGAGTTGCTATTTGCACCCCAACTTTTACTTATTACATCCCTGTTAAAAATAAAGAAAATAAATGAATGGGTGAATCTCCATTTCGTGAGTTAAACATGATGAAATTCCGAGTTCCATATACTGTTCATTTTAATTCTCAAAACATGTTTTCTAGAGAATTCGTCACTTTTATAATCAATGATCTTGCTAATAAAATACCAACGAACTCGTTGTTAAAATTATTAAGGGTACTTGACTTTAATATTACCTACAATTTCACTAGTAATTTATCAGTGAGCTCGTTGATTATAAAAGTCACTTCAAAATTATTGGTAATTTTCAAACGAGTTTGTTGATTATAAAAGTGATAAACTTGTTGGAAAACATGTTTTGAAAAATAAAATGAACAGTGTATCAAAACCAAAATTCGAACATATATTGCACATATTTTGGGAAATATATCTAAATAAATGGTTGAGAACAAGTAAAAGTTGGGGTGCTGATAGAAGCACTCTCAATTTTTTTTGGGATGGTCTAATCATAATTATAAACAATTACTGAAATTGATGTTTAGTAATGTTGAGATGATAATTTGAACCAAACCTTTGTAATGTTTGATGGTGTGTTAATCTTTCATTAGGGTGTGTCCCATATGCCTTGGTTCCGGACCTAGCTCATCCGATCCCCCTAGTCAGATGTAAGTTCAGACACTCCGTTCTCCAAATCAAAAAAAAAAAAAAATGAAGAAAAGTTCATGTTTGGTAAGTATTTAGTGCGACTTCAATTTGGTTAATTCGAATAAATTCGTAAAAGTTCTGTAAAAAAATCAAGAAAATTTTGAAAAATATAAAAACGTTAATTTTGAATTTCTTACCAAAATCCATCTTCTTCAACCTCCTAAAAACACTCCTATCTTAGTTCTTAAGATTTGGATGTTGAAAAAACTATAATTTCATATTCCATGATCAGCCAATAACTCATTGATTAATTCATCAATTCACCCAATTTAATTGATCAATCCACTTGCATCGTCGCATGTGCAAGAAAACCTACGACTGTGCTCTTAGTGTAGGAAAACTACATTGATGAGGTGCACCATATGCACTCATTTTTTTCTCATCTCACACTATTGCTTTCATCCACCTAAAAGTAGGTGAAAAACACAATATTTTTAATTTTATTGGTTTTACTCAGCCATCCCCTACTGAACTTGATTCAGTCTCCTTCTATCTCTCGTTTGCCTCTCCCTCTTTTTCGTTATTCTTCTTTGAACCTAAATAAGTTTCAACTAGGGTTTTCGTGGTAGAAGAAGTAATACCCTCAGATCTTGCAAAATAAATTAATAATAATCGTGAAAAACCTCAACTCCTAATCTATTAGTTGTTAAAAAATTTCAGTAGCGAAAAAAAAAAATTTAAATGAAACTTCATTCCGTATTTTTAAAATGAATTCGTCAACATAGATTCAATAGTAGATTTTCAAATCTACTTGAAATGATTCAATAGTGTTCCAATCAGTAGATTCCCATTGAATCGTTTCAGGTGAATCCGATAAGATCCTTCTGAGTCGCAATGTAAATTTTTTTGTAATTCCCTTTCGAGGAAAAAACTAGTCTTATTATTATTATTTTTTTTAAGTGGGTGTGCCAAGTAATTTCGTGAGTTATTTCTTTATTAAAAAATAGCGTTTAAGTTTGTGCACATAGCGCGACCTCTTTTTTTTTTTTTTTCTCTTAGTGCTAAGTGCTAAGAGATTCTCCCGTGCGTGCCACGTCAAGCATAGTAAGGGTAGTTTTGTAAACTGGGATCATTCAATACACGCGGGCTCATGTGATTTGTTCTCCCAGATTCTGCGAGCTCTGTAACGAAAAATATTTGTGAGCAAATGTTTTTTAACCTATAATCAAGGGCAAATTCGTAAAAACACTCGCATCAGTCAAAACTCAAAACCCAAGTGGCTCCTTCGAGGCTTCGACCTTCTGTCACAAAAACCCCGCGTAAACCCTAATCTCTCTCTCTCTCTCTCTCGCGATCGAGTTTTCGGCTATGGCGAACTCTGCCATTTCCCTGCAGAAAGTGAAGGAGTTTTGCTACTCTCAGGTCAACGACGAAGAGAAATGGGCCTTGAACAAGGTAATTTTCGCGCCTTTTCCATCATCATTCCTCAAATCATATTTCATTCGAAATAAATCTATTTGGATCCAAATAAACATAAATTGTTTAATTCTCTCATAGTTTTACAACTTCTCTGTAGATTCTGGTTTGGTAAGTATAGTAGTTCTGCAGAGATCGGAGTTTGATTGTGATTCATGATCTCTTTATGCGAGTTAAACTACCATTTTTCCACAGATCCTCCCCTATTCATCTATCATAAATCAATAATTCAAACCTGTTTGAATCGTAATTGTGTCCAATGTTTGAATCGGACCATTATTATGGTGTAATTGTCCGTGAGCATTACCATTTTTACCATCTAAGGTTGAAAATGTCTTTTAGAGGGAAAATGGTTAAAGTAAAGGGGAAAAAAAGCAGAATGATACTAAGAATTAGGTGGAGTTTTGGGGTACTTCTATGAAGATTTTGTATTTAATTGAGATTCAAAAGATGACTTTTATGGGAGTATACTCTTTGGTAGGGCTAGCTGTTTCATTCTTGTAATCTTGGTATTTTAGCCTTTTAGTAGGTCAAATCAATAATCTTGATTTGAAGTTTTTCGGGTATTTTCTCCCAAGAAATGGTTGGATCCTTTCCTTTGGGTTGTTGCTTATCTGCTTGGTATATGGTCCCCCATTAGATGGCAACATATCTCTTCAACTTCAAACATGGTGCAAAGATTGTCATTGCTCTTTTGTTTGGTTTATTATTGTTTGGTTTAATAATTTTGTTTGACTATTAGCCAATCCAATAACTCCTCAAGATTTAGTTTTCTGTGAGATTCTGGTATGTCTTTTTAGCCAATTTCACCCTTTATAAATAGTTCTTATCAATTTAGATTTTGTTTGGTTTCGATGCTTCTCTGCTCTAAGATTGTTGATTTGCCTTTACATCTCATTCTTGCTCCCTGAGGTATACACAATTACACTTTTCTCCCTCCTTTTCCATATAAGAAGAGGATTTCTTGTCTTTTTTTCTTTTTTACATGATGTTGGATGGGTCAGCCATGGTATTCTGATATGGTTAAGGAGCATGTGGTTATGGTTTCAAAAGAAGCTTGAATCACACCCAAACACTAGATGAACCCCCTTCGATTGCAGCTTAGTATGGGCTTCAGAAGAAGCTTTGACCACATAATTAGAGAGGTAGTTCTTGATATACTTCTATTAGAAAAGGACTATACTAACCTCAAGGAAGGAGAACGTGTAAAATTGATCCACGCTGTACGTATATGTGATGTCCAAGCAGTCATGACTTGCCCACCATTCAAAGGGTTTCACCCAACCCACTAGAGAAGTGTATCCATTTGTTGCTCAGAAGAAATACAATAAGTAGTCCAAAAAAGTCTACAGATTAGAATTCTTTATCCTAATTTAATGTCTTCCTCTGTAATTTCCTTGTGTGAGTCATGGAATGCTTGATTTTGAAACACCCTTGATCTTTATCACGTGTCTTCTGGAGACATGGATTCCGGCCTCTCTTCATCCTTCTATACATACTTAAGTATTTCTCTTTGAATTGCATGCAATTGGTCTTTGTTTTACAATGAACATGTAGCTTCTACAAGAAAATCCTTGAATATGACCTTTTGTTCAGCAAAAGCATTGAAAGGTGATTAAAGTACAGCTCAAGATGAGGCATCATCCCAAAGGCTCTGTTTCTTATTAGAATAGTGATATGGCTTCTCTTTGTGCTCATTCTTTGATGCTTTAAACAAATTCTTAAACCTTGCTTCTTGTACTCCTTTTTACCACTTTGTGTCAAAGGTGTGCGCCTCATATGCATATGCTGATGGTGGCAACTTGAAGTTGCTGTTCCTCATAAGGATCAATTTTCTCTCTATTGTTGATTTTACCCACTCGCCCCAACCCAACCTCAGCAACACACATTTGATAATATTCTGATAGAGGTTAACTGATGGCAAAAAAAAAAAAAAAAACCAAAAAAGGCTTCCCCCCAACAAATCTGAAATAGATTAACACATTTTTCCTGAGTTTCTTTTTCCCTATTGAAACTCCCTCATTATTTTTTAGCATTAGTTAAGCAAAGTTTGTGGATATGTGGTCATGAGGCTTATGCTCCATGTGTTGAAGCTTAGGCCTTAGACCACTTTTTTTTTTCTTTTTTTTTTGAACCTAGGACGTGGAAACAACACTTCACACATCTTACCAACTTAGCTAAGTTGGCACTTTGGCCTTAAACCTTTAAAGTTCCGTATACCACTTATGTTTAGAAATGTTGTTTGTAAGTTATTGCATCCATAGCCTCTTAAGTTACTGAAAATTCTAATACCACCGGACCTAGGTTAAACTGGGCGTCTATGACTAAAACAATGGCCTGCTGCTGTGAACATTCGTAACTAAGCAAAACTGTCTTTTGGTAAGAAGTAATTTACTTGGTTTGCTTGCTCCGATAACTGATATATTTCACAATGAATTTCGTTTTTTGCCTTTCTATCTTGTTTCCTTGTTACATCATGAATGTTGGTGTTTCTCAGAAGCTGTTGAGGTCGGTTGGACTGTTTGCTGGTTCAATCATTCTGATGCGCAATTTCGGCGATCTTATGGCCATTTGAGGATAGAAGAAAGGGTTCATGGACATCATCAGTTTTGAGTTTGATTACCTTGATTGACAGTGGGTAGCTATTTCTTTCCAAGTAGATCAAATGCTTAGTGCATGATTGTTGGCCTTAATATGGGGTCTTAGAGAAAACCTTATTTTGATATTTGATTATATGATAAAACATTGAGAAATGGTAATAATGGGACCTCTAGCATTGTAATCGTAATACCATAATTCTCAACGTATGATTTAGGGTACAATGTATCTGTCAACAGGCCCACCCAAGAGCTTATGAAATGTACGATTTCATGAGTCTTCCAGTTCAATCAGCTACAATTTTCTGGATAGTCACAAGAGGGAGGTCCCAAAAATAGTTGACATGTACCATGTGGTTATGACCATCTGATGAGATTGCTTTAGGGTTGAAGTACGTCTAAATCTGTCTCTTGGTTGGATTCTCCTGCTCATAGGTTGGAGTCTCCAGACTCATTTATTCTCGTATAAAGATATAATATTGTTAAGTTCTTTTCTCCAAGAATAGATGGAGAAGTATGTCCAGATGATAAGGAATGCTACAACGTTATATTTTGATTGATACAAGTTGATTTTGAAAGTTTATTTTAGGGAAATAGTGCAGCAAGAGTAACAATGAACAAACATCTCTTCTCCATGGTGACAAGCACACTCTTCCCCTAGCTTTATTTCTACCTGAGATGAACCAACTCTTATTTCAGAAAATGGTCTCAATGATCCATCCCCATTCGAATTTAGAACTATGAGATTACAGAAACTTATCAGTAGAACTAGTCTTTGCACGTCCAACATACTGTCCCCTTATTTGGTTCATAACATATTGATATAGCTCAAATTTCCTTGGCAATGGCAACTTCTTTACTCCTTTGCTTCATCTCCAAGCAAGGAATGAGTAGAGCTTGTGTCAATTCCTTCCATTGTGAACTCTATAGAGATTTCCCTGCAAAGTAAGCTTGTCCTTGCTAGGGTCAGGATAAAGCTTAATGAGAATTCAAACGATCTTTCATAAGTTTGCTAATCCAATGTTTGGGATAAGAAGACGGGCATGAGGATGATGAAAATTTTCCCAAAGATTGTTGACATTGAGGTTACTATTAAGGTTATGTGTACTGGAGTATGTAGCTTGCACTTGAAAGTGCTATTGGGATGATAGAACTTTCAATTATAGTGGATCTGCACTAAACTTTTTTTATTCTGCGCTCGATATGGATAGATTAGTGGCTTATATTAAAAAAGAGATCTCTTAATCTACTCTATTTGTGGATAATATTGTGACAATAAATAAAATTGAAGTGGGGGTTAATTTTAAAATTTGTGATTTAGGAGGAATACATTATAAACTTAGGCTATCAAGGTGTAAATTATGTAACACAACTCTAGCCAATACACACTCGTATGGATGCAGTACTAGGTAAAATTGGAAGACAATATATCCTTAAAAGGCTAGTTCTATTTTTTTTTTTTTTTTTTTTAAAGGTTCAATTAATACTTAAGTTTGAAAATTTGGTGAGGGTATGATCTATTGGATTGGTGTTGCATTAAATTAATTGGATCACTTCTGGATTGTTATGTGCTTGGCCATATTTTATGGAGCTGGATGTTGTGCCGTCGAGAAACATGTTCATAGGAGATCCATGACAAAGATGTGGATGTTGGGATAGATGAGTGCCTGAAGAAATTAATATATTGGAAAAAAAAATTAGGAATAATTCCAATAGTAGATAAAATAAAGAAAAATCGTCTGAGTTTGAGTATATATAAAATTAATAAAGATCATTTTGGTGCAAGTCGAGAGAACTTTAAAGAGTTGAAACATACACGGCTTATGCGATAAGGGCATGGAATCGTAGATCTTTTTTCTTGTGTATCCCAAAGAAAAAGATGTATGGTTATGTGCCTTTGCCACGTGTCATCATGTACGGTTATCATGACTCAACTTTAAAATGGTAAGAGGAATAAAAAAAATGACATGGATGATTATAATATATAAAGAGATAAATCAATATGTTGTGGTAAGATGCATGTATGTATGATTCTTAATAGACTTAAAGGACAAAATAAGATTCATGTTGTGGACCCCAGAGATTGGGACAATGTGATGATGATGATGTTGAATAAATAAAGAGAATTTCCCTTCTCCAGGTTAAGAGCAAGAAATCAAATAGTCAACTTGTGGCCAATCACGACCTTTTGGAGATTCCACTTTCTCTTCTCAAAATGTGGGGGGTGTTACAGTTTATAGTTCAATCATAAATATTTGGAGAGCAGTAGTTCTCTTCTCTTATTGGATCAAGAATTTCTTCCTCAATGTTTAGTAAGAGGTTTAGAGACAAGGTTGACAGAAAGTGAACCTGGACTGGCATTCCATTTTATTGAGGGAAGTACATTGATAGAGACTAGTTTGTTCCTCACGCATGTCCAAGGGAAGGGTGGGGCCTATAAATTGGACAGGTCATTCCAAAGTCATACTTTTGGACGGTCTTGATTTTGATTACTTCATTTATTTTTTGTTTTTTTCTTTGAAAAGAATAATGCTGTCGAGACCTTAAGATTCAACCTCACATCGCACACTTGACGTGTAAGTGTATGAAAACCATAGATGCATGTATGGAAAATCTATGGTTCCCATACACTTTCAGGTCAGGTTGTGCGACGTGAGGTGAAAGCATGAGGCCACTCCAGCATGACTCTTTTGAAAATTAAAAAGTAAAATAAAATCACCATTACTGATTGGTGTGGGGGTACCATAGGGACTGTTTATGTAGGCTACCCATAATTCAATCTAAGCTACTTGATGAGCCCAATGTATGATCTTGGATCCATTAAAAGCATCTCAGTAAAAATTTACATCATGATTGGATGATGTTAGGATTGCCCCATTGGTGCGATTATGCTGTAGGACCCATTGTTTATAGAATTAATGGTCTAGATTGATGAGTGGATGGGCTATTAGAGTAATTTTTGGTTTGTAGCCTTGATTTTTTTTTGGTCTGTAAGATCTCTTCTCATGTCATGTTGGAAATAAATAATTCAGTAAATGGGACTGTGTGTGTGTTGTTCATGAAAATATCTAAGATTGTTGTTTTCCTGTGATGGTTATGGTACATTGATGGCTCTCTTTTTGTTTGTTTTATACTCTATAATCAAGACTGCGACTAATTTCTTCAACCAAGGGCTTTAAATAAGTTTGGATTCTCTTCAACTTTTTATAAGGGTATTTGAATGATAAGCCCTTGTTTTTAGAGCTGCTATTGACCCTCTAACCTTTATTTATTACACCCCAATTACAAATAAAGACAATAAATGATTGATTGAGAATAAGTAAAAGTTGGGTGCCAATAGAATCTCTCTTTCTCTCTCTCCTTTTTTTTTAGCTGGATTTCTATTTGTTGGGTTTAGAATAGAATTTTATATGAGCTTAATCATAATTATAAACTACTAAAATTGTTTGAATGAATTTTATTATATTTTGTAATGTTGAGATAATAATTTGAGCCAAATCTTTGTAATATTTGAATAGGGAGTATTAATGTTTAATTAGAGTGTGACAAATTCTCCATAGGTGTGCAACTTATTCCCAAATTCTGATTTTGGTGTATTGTTCATTTTAATTCTCAAAACTTGTATTTCGAGTGAATTCGTCGCTTTAACAATCAATGAATTCGCTTGTTTATTTACGAATTCATAGGTATTAAAAGTGACGAACTCACGAGGTTGTAGGTTATAAAAACGACGAATGCATGCTTTAGGAATTAAAATGAACAATTTATCAAACTCGAAATTTTGTCGATAGTAAAAATTGGGGTGCCAATAGTAACTCTTTAAAAAGAAAATCTGAGTTAGCTTTCATCTCAAGTGGATGCAACATGTCAGGTCCTTTACGTTCTTTTGGTCTTATTTTAATAAATGGTTCCCAACTCCAATCCCATTTGACATTTTTGGACATCTTAAGAATTTTGACCTAAATCTATCTTGCTCTTTATATTCTTAGATCAAGTTGAATGAACCCATTAATGCAACACTTTGATGAAACCATGTTCTTGAATCATTAGTCTATGGGACCCATACAAGCCCAGATCACAAGTAATTGAGGAGCTTGTAATGCATCTCTCTCTCTCTCTCATGGTTTTAAAACTCGTCCAACATCAAGACGACTTGTCCGATTTGTTTTGGTATCGTCCACCAACGAGACAGATAGACGAGTCAAATGTATGGGACGAGATTAAAAATACAGGTTCATTTTCTCATGGTTGAGCAAAGACGTCTCAAAAGTATCGAAAAACTCATCCGAGACGAGATGTCAAAACGGGTTTTAAAACTATGCTCTCCCTCTCTCATGAAAATGTCTGTGATGTGCTATTTTCTTCTTATGGGCATGTTAATAGTTGATACAATGACATCTGATAGTTATCTTTTTGTTTTTATTCTATGGTAATTCGAACCCATTATTTTCTTCAACTTAATAAGGTTGAATACTAATTTTCAAGGGCTTTAAATGAGTGATTTTCTTCAAAACAATGATACCCATGTGGTTACAACTTGCAAGTCTAGTGGTAATTTTTTTTAGGGCTGCGTTATTACCACACCATTATATTATATATATACATCAAATTTAAAGATTCTCATGAAAACTAGAAATAACCTCATATATTTTTCAAACTATGACACCCTCCCTTTCTATCTTTCAGTAGATATTAGCAATAAAATGATTGAAATGCCCTTGTTTTCAACTTTTACTAAAAACACTTGATTTTTTTTTCTTTTCCAAAACCTGCTCATGATGCTCTGATCATCTAAGAAAGTGTCTGATTTTTGGATAGAAAGATCTGTGATCTTGTGAGCCCAACATGATGTATAACACGAGGATGTTATTTTAGTGTGTCCTTGTTTGTTTTTGTATTAATCTTTTCCTTCCAAAAAATACTTTTAACCAAAGAACCATTTTAGAGTGGTGTACAAATATCATATATTGGAGTGGTAAATAACATCCCTTTTTATATCAAAAATTAAATAAATATATGTCAATTGGTTTTCTCATATGGTCATGATAAGACAGACAGAGCAACACAACTTGTAAAGGAATTAGGGAGGAACTGGTGTTTCATAACCTTGTTTTGATCTTTTTGAATTTTTAATGGAATTTTTCTTGGCCTTTTCTTGATGAATGAATCAGTAGTCCTTAAAAAATAAAAAATAATGGAATTTGGACTTTTGGATTTGAACTTTTTTTTCCCAAGTTGTTGTAATCCATGTTCTGCAACTTGCATGAATGAAGTCATAGATCCAATTCAACTTGAAATAAAAAAAAACATAAATTAATTATTATAAAGTAGTTAGATAATGGGTTTAATCCTAGACATGATTTTTAAACTCGGTTTCACGTCTCGTCTCGTTTGGCATTGAAATAATAATTTTTAATCATTTAAAAAATCTAAAAAATTCTGAAAAAAATTCAGAAATGATTTCTATTAAAAAAATGAAGCCAAAAAAATATAAAATTAAAAAAAAAAATTATAATATATCTATTAAAATAAATAAATTAAATATTTACATTGTTATTAATGTTTTATTTTCATTATTACATATGTTTCATCTTCTTCATCCGATTTCATCTTGAATCGGATGAAGAAGATGAAGTTTTCCCCCAATTTTTTTTTTTTTTTTTGTTTATTTAATTAAGAAGATGAAGAAAAATTGATTTGGGTGAAAGAATATAAAGTTGAAAACGTTTAACTTATTTAATTCAGATGAGATTTTGAAAATCTCGTCCAATACATATCGTTTGTCTTGTGATTTATTCATTGCTATTAGGTTTGTCTCGGACGAGATTTTGTAAAATCTCATCCGAAACAACTCGTTTATCTCACAATATATGAACGTCTCAAATAAGTTTGTAATTTGATCTTGTTCAGCCTCGATACCAAGTTAACTCAGGCAATACTTCTCGATCTCGGACGAGTTTTCAAAAGAGAGGGTAATATTGACTTATATTTATAGATTTTGCCATGTATGCCTTGAAAAGTCAAACTGTAGATTGAAGTTTAAATAATTATTTAATAATTATTTATTAACTAAGCACACATGGATCGTTTAGAAACTTAGATTAATATCGATTATCAAAATGAATCACAATGCAACTAATTTGACCATTTGGTCAACAAAAGTGTTAAAGTTGTAGGATTAGAAGATTATTTAAAAGAAGTTAAATTCAAGACCTGTTATTATTTGCTCTTACATTATAGTTCTTTTAAAAAAAAAAAAAAATTAATGGGAGAAAATGTTTTTGGATTGTACTAGCAACCATGAGGGACTCACATTAAAATCCTTGGGATAAGACTTAGACGATGATAACCATTAAGTTGATCCTCTAATGACTTTAGAATGATTTTATTCTAAAAATCTTAAATTCAAGTCAAAATTTCAAATTTTAAAGGATTGATTAAAGAGTCGTGATAATATGCAGTTTTTTTTTTGGCATGTTCCATTTGCAAAATTGTATAAAATCATATATATTTATTTTTGTATATTCAGAAGTAATGGATTTACGATTCTGTGAAAGGAATATACAAAGAATCCACCAAAATGAGTGTTAGATTATCATCATTTTTTATTAAATATATTCTACATCATTTTTATTAAATAAGAAAAAAAAAATCGAAAATATATAAGAATTCAAATCTTTTTCAAGCAATCAAAATATATATATATATATAGATTTTTTTTTTTTTTTTTAATATCTTTTGAAAGATCAACAAGATTAAGACAGACCCAGACTAACTACAACCTCAGGAAAGAAAGATCTCTTTTGATCCTGAGAAATAAGAGAATCATAATCAATTTTCTAACAATTCACAATACCAAGAAAAGAGGCAAGAAAGTCCGAACAATTGAGCACCGAAATGATGTATTCTTCCCGTGTGTCAGAAAGAGATGTAGTCCTCCCTAATGGACATTGACAGAACAGAATAAAATCTTAAGGAGTTCGATACTAACTCATTCAAATCAATGGGAATGTGACCTTAAAGTTCATTCGTATCTTAGCCTATGCTATCATGCAAACTATAATTATTACAGTAAGGACCAATATATGTCCTATGTCAAAGATTTATCGTGCAACTTGAGATTTTCTCATTTCAGGTCTATATGACCATAGGTTTACTTTAAGAACCCCCCCCCCCCCCCCCCCCCCCCCCCCAAAGAAAAAAAAGTGATCCTTTTGAAATGTTGGACCTGTGGTCCTTCCATTGGTCTTTATGAAATATCCTCCAACATTTACAATAATAATCTTCAATAATCTGCCTTGTTAACGTCCACACTTGACCATTTCTTCTTCATGGAGGTTTTTTCTTTTTTTAGTAATGATTCTGTAGCTCAACTTGACAGCGTGACTCAAAAATTCATCGACGTGGATTTTTTTTTTTTTTGTTTTTTGTTTTTTGTGAGTAATGATTTTGTAACTCAACCTGACAGTGTAACTCAAAAACTCACCAATGTGGTATGCACAAAAAATCGTAGATTCTTTCGTTCGGGATACATAACTGCAGGTAGTAGGTCAGTTGTGTATCACGAGGGAAATATCTACGATTCTTTACCCATGCCTTGTCGGTGAGTTTTTTAGTCACCCAATTAGGTTGAGTTATAAAATCAACACTCTTTTTTTAAATTCAGGGAGTATCTCCACCTTTGGTGAGACTAATCTAATCTGCTTGGGACCACACGCACCATCCAACACCCTATCATGTGTTACGACATTTAAGTAGTCACATTTATGTGAAGTGACATGTAGAGACTCGAAGTCACAACATGGGGAGCAAACCCAATTACTCCTTACCATATAAACTAACCCCCCTTGGGTTGGAGCTTTTTTAATGTATAGAAACAGTCAAATATGAAAATTCTTGTCATAAAAATTTGAGAAAAAATGGTTATTTGAAAAATAAATAAAAAATCATTACCATCATAGTATTTTCCAAAGATTTGGGGTCGACAAAAGAATCATATTCATTCATTCTATTTTAACTTATTAGAGACTATCTTTAAATGTGTTCACACACACACACACACACACACACACACACACACATATATACATATATACATGAAAAATGTTGAAGTAACATCAAAATTGACGTTGATTCTCATATTCGATGTCAATTTAAGTTACTCCAGCATGGATCTATATATGTTTTTTTTGTTATCTTCGTATCAAACTCTTTAAGATGTGACAATATTCTAAATATTTGCTTGAAAAATGTTTTCCAAAGGAGAGCTCAAATGATTGGGATATGATTATCAAATATCATATTAATACTTATTGAAGCCTAAATCCTTAATTCATAACTAGAAGTAGATGTATTTATGAAAGCGTGATTAACTTTTGACGAATTTATGATTCTGGCTTATTATTCATTTTAATTATCAAAACGTGAACAATAATGAATTCAAGGTTTTAAAGTGACAATCTCACAAGTTTAACTATTTTTAGCGAGATAGTCACTTTAAACCTCCTAAATAATCCCTTTAAAACCTTCGATAATGGTCCATTATCGTTCACATCTTGGTAATTAAAATGAACAATGAGTCAGAATCGTAAATTCAATTCACAAAATGGTATTTCACCCTTAAAATTTCATATCAAAATGGATTGGGTTTGGGACAAAAATGGATCAGGTCCCTTCACATACCTATAACATACATCCAAAATAATCGGAACGCATGTCTCTTTCCATCTATAATAGGGCTGTCAATGGATCTATCACCCGATAACAACCTAATCGGGTTTGGATTGGATCGAACCTGATTTAAAATACAAAATCTAAATAAATTCTCAAATAAATAATATAATTTAGGTACATTTTGAAATTTTATTGGACTGGGATATGATTGATCCAGAACCAATCTGATAACAATATTGGATTGGAACCTAAATGAAATCCATCCGAAGTTATTGGATCGGGTTTCGGGTCTGAAGTGGAGCGTAGGTATCCAACGTCAATATATGCTATCAAATTCCTGACAGAGCTATGGTAACGTTGGTGACAGCACGGTCGCGTGCGACAGCTGTTGATGTCAGCAATTAGCACGTCGCTATCGCAAGTTGATGTTGTGCTGAGCTGTGAACATCCTTTGTGCTTTCGACACGTGCAACTTTCTAACTCATAAACGACACGTGGCTGTATTTATTTCAGCCGTACATATTATAAAAGTGCAACTTGGTAGAGTTAAGGTTAAAGCGCACGCGTCACGTCAGAGATGAAGTGGGACCAGAAAAGGTATCACTCCTCACTCCTCTCTCCTCTCCTCTACAGAGGAGGGAGACATTTCGCAGGTCTGGTCATGACTTCCCTCACAACCCATGCATAAGTTAGGTTGGATTTGTGTCTAAATCCATCACGCTTTTATTTTAGTTGAATTTAATTCTAAATGTAACTATATATCAAACAAATTTTATAAGAAAATAATATATTTTTATTCAAGGATTCGTCGATTAATTTTATGATTTATTCGAAAAATCTCTTATTTTTCTATAGGTTTTGAAGAAAAATTTAGAGAACTTTGCCTTCAAGTGTACAATAATTGTATATTCAAGGAAAGTGTTTATGATTGTGTGCACTCCACCATGTCAATGTAGTGTCGAAGACTGTATTGTGGGAAGTCAATTTAACATTTTTCTTTTTCAATTAGATTGTATAGAATTAATTAAATGGATTCTTACTTATTTTCTTTAGGTATCAAATGCTGATGAACCACCACGAGGACACTACCGATAATGAGTTGTCAAATAAACAATGACACCAAGGAGACATATGTGGGATGTTGAAGACGACAATGACATGCTGGCGACTAATGAATGTGATCTGAAGTCCAAGACACCTACTACAATATGAGTGATACATGTCACTTTCGAGAGAAGGGAAATGAATGGTGCACTGAAGGATGGTGGCATGGATAGGTGTTAGATGGTGATTTCTCAATCTTTATAGAAAGAATTCTATAAATAGAAATAATGAATAGTGAAAAGGGGTTCTACTCATTCAAGTATGGCATTAACATCAACATTCGGGTGACATCAGAAGAAGGAAAAAAGAGGAGCTCTAAGGTATGGCACCGACGTAATGTGTGGAGAGACAGTTATCGAACGACCACCTATGTGGTTTAGGCTACATCCATAGACATTGCCCAACCATCTTGCATTTGATGGGGCTAATAGCCTTATCCAATTGATCTTAAATTTTTCTTTGGTCAATTACAACAAGTACCCGTCGATTCTAATTCTCAAGAATTAAACAAGACATAAAACATTTTGAATCATTGTAAATTTTTTTTTTTCTTCAAATAATTGACATTTTATTTATAAAATAAAACAATTAATTTAATTACAAATTCTTCTAATAAAAATATGAGATTTTTTTTTAATTAAAAATCATATTTTGACAGATATGGATATAGAATCGTATCCGATCTGGATTCGAATTGGGTCAAGGGACATCAACCATATCCGAATTATATTTTAATTTGAATATACTTGATGAAATCAAACCTGTTAAATTCAAATTCAAGTCACTCGGATTTTAGATAAAATTCAAACCATTTTAAGCTTTATTAGATAGGACCAAACAATTTCAATTCCATTTTTGACCCGAATTTAATTGGGTTGGTAAGAGAAGGAAAACGGATCCCATGATTTCGAATTCGGTTCCGGTTAATTGATACCCGTTCACACCCCTAAACTGTTCCATGCAAAACATGAGCTAATTAAATTGTACCTACGGCGCACGATAGTGAACAGAGCATTTTAGTTTTAACCTCGTTGAAATAACGATTCCTGTACGGGTCATACAGGTCGCAGAGAATCAAATTTCGACTTAAAAAAAAAAAAAGAGAAGCTACGTTGCTAGCCACGTGTCAAACATCGGCTAGTAACGGTCCGTAGTTCTGGAGAACAGCTAAGAGGAGAGAGAAAAGGACACCGCGGCTTGACGAAGCCGAATTAGATACTAGTCGACACGTGTTTCTTCTCTTTCTTCAATCATTATTAGTATGACACGTGTCTCCACAACACCGCTCCCAAAACCTAGAGGTGGAGACGCTTGTTTGGCGTCGTAGATAAATCTGCCAACAACACCACGTGTCCCTATAAAGCTCCTCTTGATGCCACGTGGTTACTTTTGGTGCGTTTCCTCGTATTATTCGAGGGTATTTTCGTAAATTCTGAAATTGTGAGAGGTACTTAAACTTTCTCTCATCAAACTTTCTTCCTGTTTTTCTCTGTTTCTCTTCTTTTGTTTTTAAATTTCTGTGTTTTTTTATATTCTCCCTTTCATGTCGCCCTCTGTTTCTTTGGCCAATTTCTAGCGAGATTCAACGCGAAAATTCGAAATTTAGTCTCTTGGTTTTGTTGAAATCGATCAAAGAATTTTTTTCGGAGGGAAAAAAAATCTGAAAAACAAACTTCTCTTGGATTTTTTTTCTTGGTTTTCTATCTTAGCCTGCTTTCTCTG
Source organism: Akebia trifoliata (assembly GCF_017979445.1). Classification (NCBI taxonomy): domain Eukaryota; kingdom Viridiplantae; phylum Streptophyta; class Magnoliopsida; order Ranunculales; family Lardizabalaceae; genus Akebia; species Akebia trifoliata. The sequence goes on from NC_141381.1 coordinate 33,003,210, forward strand.
TCTCTTTTCATGGATTTTCACCTTGTTTTTTCTTCTCTGTTTTTTTTTTTATGCTGTAATATTTCTTTCAAATGAAACTCCTGCATCTGGGTTTCTTCGAATCCGATCAGAGACATAACAGCTACTTTACAAGGAGAACATATAGTAACTGAAGCGTTTTGGTTGTAATTTTATATGTTTTTTGAAAGATGGAGGGAGCAAATGAAGTTGTAATTGGAGAAATGGAACATGTTTCGACGAACCCAAGAGATCTATTGAAGAGATTTGCAGTGGGAAATCACCACCCAACCCAATTAACAGAGAAAACGGAAGAAATCGAGCTAAATCTAGGCCTCTCTTTGGGGGGTCGATTTGGGGTAGACCCGAAACAGAGTAAGCTAGTTCGATCATCTTCGATTGCAGTCCTGAAAACTATACTAAGAGACGACGATGCAGCAGCTCCACCCCCTGTTGTCTATCATGCTTTAATTAAGAGCTCTTCGCTACCTATAGAGACTGAAGAAGAGTGGAGAAAACGTAAAGAGTTGCAGTCTCTGAGGCGGATGGAGGCGAAGAGGAAACGATCTGAGAAACAGAGGAACTTCAGAGCGAGTAAAGATCGAGTTACTTTGGAGGGAAATAGCGAGGAGGATAAACGAGGAGCAGAAGAAGAAGGTTTAATGGGCATTAATTCAAAACGAAAGGTTGATGGAATCTCTGCTGCTGTTGCTCCAAAGCAGCAGCAATATATGGCTACAAATGGGTTATCTTCTTCGATGGCTCTGCCTTTTGGGGTGCCCATTTGGACTGGTTCTGCCCGAGGATTCCAAGCACCAGTGTCGCAGGGTTCAGTAGGATCACAAGGGAGTAGCTTTTCTGGAATTTCTGATTTTGAGAGCAAACCTGTTCAAGGTATCATATTCTTCTTTAATTTTGTTTTGCCATTTGTGGGATGACAGATTGTTTATACTTTATAGTGGAATTTCCCCCAAAAATTGAATTATATATATATATATATATAATTTTTTTTTTTTTTAATTTAAAAGGGTAAAAAATTATTTTGGGCGTTTTTCCTTCTTTATTTACTAGGAGGGAGTGGTGGCAATTTGGGAGGATCAACCCGAACCCATTGGGTTGAACGCGTTCTTGGGTCAGGTCCGGGCATAGTTACTTTGGGTTCAGGGAAAAAATGATCCACTAATATTGGGTTAGGTTCAAGAATAGACATCCGAACCCAAATATTGCTTAGATATGTAATTAATAGTATATAATGATTGTGGAGTGATAAAAATTCATGGCCATCTGAACTGTTCATGTGTACCATTAACACATATCTTGAGGTGGATGCGTGAAACGCGGGTGGTGCGGCATGTTTGTCGAATCATGTAAAAATCTTTCGTGTTCTCTATTTTCTTTGTCTTTTCTATTCTTTTGTGGGTTTAATGGTGTGATTTTGATCTAAATCATGATCTTGAGGTGTACCACAAAAAATACATTTACAATGATTATAATGCAACTTTAATAACTTATTTTCTTAGAAATTGTAAGAAATAAGGAGACGAATAGTTAATCACCTTGTTCTTCTTTAAATTTTATGTATAATTTCATGTCTCTAAACTTTGAAACACTTTTTTAGGACAAATAATAAAAATTCTATATTCTTTTACATGCCAATTATCTCTATGTATATAAGACCTTATCATTACTAAATTATCCAGTATTAATGGGGGGAATGAACCAACCTGACCAAATCGACTTGGGTTGGGCTCAATTTAATTGTCAACCTGGCCCAATCGCATAAGTTGCATCCCTATTTACTAGTATCAAAAATAAAAAGTATATATCGAATATTAATATTTCTATGCTCTTTAGTTAAGTGCATTAGTCATGCAAGGAGTAACCTCAAGATCAAGTCATTAAGCGGTTATGCGTTCGCCAACGGGAACTATAGATCTATAGCCCAAAGCACAAATCTCAATCTCAATCTCAATTTATATTTCCTTATAATGTGCTTTTTTGTTTCTAAAAAAAAATAGAAGATGATTTGAGGGTATTAGGGAATAACCCTAATAAAAATAAAAATAAAAATCAGTGAGAGGATATGAACTTGGATAACAAAGACAACATTGTTATTGAGCAAATTAATGGTTAGAGCCTTAGGAGTGTCAAAAGCAAAATGTGAGTTATCCTCGTTAAAGTCTACGAAAAATGTAGAAAATGACGTAGATTGAGATAGTAAAAGAGATAATCTGAAGACACGTGCCTTAGTTGAAGATATAGCTTTAGAGTGGGATCGATTATGCAATGCGATTCATGTTGTCAACACCCAATATTTGGAATTAAGGCATAGAGATGAATGAATTAAACTTACCTCTCTATTCTGACAGTTTTAAGGATCTTAATTTCACAGGTTCGAGCAATTGCACCGAAGCAAGAAGCCCAGTGAGTGTCCAATCGTTACCGGAGCAGAGTGAACAGAAGCCCATTATTATTCCTAGAACAACTTGTACCGAAAAGTCAGGTACCTCTAGCAAAGTGGAGTTGGAGAATCAATCGAAGAAACACAAGGTTGTCGTCGGGAACGATGTAGTAAAGGAAAGTGGAATGAATGTGATGGAAGAGATGCCATGTGTGTCAACAAAGGGAGATGGTCCTAATGGAAGAAGAATAGAGGGGTTATTATACAAGTACAAGAAAGGAGAGGAGGTGAGAATAGTGTGCGTGTGCCATGGCAATTTTCTTACCCCTGCTGAGTTTGTTAAACATGCTGGTGGAGGTGACGTGGCACATCCCTTAAAGCATATAGTTGTCAACCCTTCTTGCTTTCTCCCCTGACGGTATCCATGTCATCTCCTCAAAAATGGGAAACAAGTAGTAGTAGTTTTACGTTTTTTTATTTTTAATGGAAGGGTATTTTATACTGCATTGGTACATGATGCCTCTTCTTTTCCTAGGAAGAAAAATCTCTGAAGAGCAAAGAAGAGATTTTCACATGTACCCTATGAAGGCTGTTTATAGATGTTATGTTTTCCCTCTAATTTAACTCCTGAGCTTGAACATGGAAATTCAGAGGCAAAATTGAGCATTAAATTTGAAAAAAAATCATAACTGATTATGATTGTGTAGGCATCGAAATTTGTAGAAGGTTTTTACAAATTTCACCAATCTTATAAAAGACTCTGCACATCCAAATTGGGTTCATTGGTAGGGATCAACCTTCTAAAGATCGAGTTCTGAATTTTCTCAAATAAGGCCTATAAGCCAAGAGAGTCTTAAGTGATCCACATTAAAGGGCTTTATACCTAACGAATGAGTGAAGCCACCAAAAATCCGTAGAGTCCTCAAAATTAGAATAGGATAAAATTAACCTTTAGATCAATTAATTAAAGTAAATTATGTCAGGACATAGACAGATAAATTTATCTTAAGTTTATAAATATTAAAATCTCTTTAATTTGGAGGATCTTTTGATCACTTTTTCTTAGAAGACAAAAGTACTTTCTCTAGAGAAGAAGAAGTTTTTAAATTTTATTTCAGAGACGAAGTAAAATTTTTTAAGAGAGACTTGGATTCTAATTAAAGAGAAGATCAAATATAAAATTCTTTTCTGAAAGTCTATGAATTCTTCTTAACTGATCAGGTGTAAAGTTTGGAGAGACGAAATCTACAACAAACCTCTATAAAAATTAAACATCCAAAGCATTTTTTTTTTTTTTAACAAATAAAGAAGTTTATTCCTCAGTTGATCAAGCACAAAGTTCGAAGAGAAGAAATTTACACCATCATTTTTGTATTAATTGATTATTAATCAGAGAATAATATTGAGATCTGTATCACCATATTTTTCAAGATTAATAAAATATTAGAGTTTCTCTTTTTAATTTTAGAACAATACAGTGATCAGGTGACTGCGCAAGACACTGCATTTGACATTGAGTTGACACAAGTCAGCATAATGTTCAGGAAGTCACTTTAGCATTTTTCTTAATTTTATTTATATTCTTCTCCATAAGCATCTATTTTGCAAGTTGACAGTTAACGGGCAACATCCCACGGCTCTTGTTTGCCCAATTCCTTCTTGAGTTTCAAATTTTGATTTCTATGTGTTGGATTTAAGTATTTTTATTAAAGGTTTACAGTTCTAATATTTTCGTATGTCGAATTATCAAAAGTACTTGCTGAATTTTGTTCTGTAGGTCCCAAAAAATTTCTGAAATCTCTAGATTAAAATTTATAAATTATAAACTGCTTTTTAGAGTCAAGTTACTCTAAGAAGTGGTTCAAAAATCATAGAACGTGCTGATGGGACCACATGACAATAAATGGCAGGCCAATTGCTCCCCTCTTCGAATCTCTCTACACACCCCTCCACATTTCTGTGACTACTTAAATGTCGTAACACATGATAAGATGTTAGATAGTGCATGCGGCCAGGCAGATTAATCTCACCAAAGGTGGGATACTCCCTGGGCTACCAAGTATGTATATATATATATAGAAAATGTTCAACAACAAACATTTTGGCAAAACATTTTTCAAAACATGGGTTAGAGGTTTTGGAATGGGCTGATTTTTGGTGAGAATGATCTCTACGGTGAGGAGATCATCATCACTAAAAATCAGCCCATTCCAAAACTTCTAACCCCATCAAAAATGATTTACAAAAAGTGGACGGTCCACGATTTTTCAACTTGTAAACTGAGGCTAGAAGTTTTGGAATGGGCTGATTTTTGGTGAGAATGATCTCCTCACCGTAGAGATCATCCTCACAAAAAATCAGCCCATTCCAAAACCTCTAACCCATGTTTTGAAAAATGTTTTGCCAAAATATTTGCCAAAATGTTTGTTGCTGAACGGGACCCTATATATATATATATATATGGGAAATGTTCAGCACCCTAAGTTTTACCACACACTTTAACAAACGTTTTTTGTCCTACATGGGTTAGAAGTTTTGGAATGAGCTGATTTTTGGTGAGGATGATCTCTATGATTAGAAGATCATCCTCCCCAAAAATCAGCCCATTCCGAAATGTTTAGCCCCATGTTTACACGTTGAAAAATCGTGGACCGTTCATTTTTTGTAAATCAATTTTGATAGGGTGAGAAGTTTTGGAATGAGCTGATTTTTGGTGAGGATGATCTCCTCACCATAGAGATCATCCTCACCAAAAATCAGCTCATTCCGAAACTTCTAACCCATGTAAGACAAAACGCATTTGTTAAAGTGTGTGGTAAAACTAAGGGTGGCGAACGGGACCCATATATATATATATATATTTTTGTGTGGGGGTCTTGTTAACATGTGTCGTTAAAGTGCAATAAATGCACTTTGGAAATTGGATTTTGTAACAAAAATGCCCTTCAATCTTTATTCGGTTATTCCCAAGGTATATTTATTGCACTTTAACGTGTGCCCTTATCAATACCCTTCGTAAAAAATATTAATTTTAGATACACTTCTTCCAACCCAAAACATTTTAGTAAATTTAGTAAATTTTGAAAATATAATATTGTTTTTAACATATTTCAGTTTTTAGAATCCATATGGCACAAGCATTGGCGATCATTTACGGGCTACAATTCCAAAATTTGGAATTGCAACCAAAATTTGAGATGTAATTTGGAGATGCTCTTAGGTGAAACCGTGGAAGGCTATTTGGAGCTTATTGCAGTATTCCTCTACAATATTGGGTTAATTCCACACAATATTGAGTTGATCCTCAAATTTTTTTATAGATAGGTTTAAGAGGTTTCCTAACATTTTGGGGTTGAATCATTCCTCAAATGTACCTCTGTTATCTCATAATATGTTCAATTTTATTTTAAGGAATTTTAATAATATTCCTCATTAAATTAGTGATTGCTGTAAAATGTGATTGACCTTCAAATTTCAGCAATATTCTTTACTGTATAACTCAAAGGAATTCTTTTGCATCCAAGGTGACTAATTTGCAAAAAGAATTTTGTTTTGATTGTGTCTTGGTATCTAAGTTGCAGCTTTGATCCAAACCTAGTAGCAATTATTGTGAAGATGACAGCCACACTGACTCAAAACACATTACCAAATCCAAGTTTACAGATAAAAATCCATCAGCAAATCACCCAGTTTTCCAAGGCTTGCAGATGCACTAAAAGGGAGGAAAGAGAGAAAAAAGATGAGAGTTAAAGATAACTATTTTAAAGATGAAAAAGAAAAAAAAACATGGAGAGTGACTATATACTTTACTGCGACCTGTCTCTTATTAGCTCTCTGCAAGTTCTGGTTTTCATGGGACGTGATTTCAATCAAACCCTCTTGTCAGCGCAGTCGCTGGGCTCATCATCGTTGTCCTTGAAGTTTCCCTCCATGGGATCATCCTGATCATAACCTTCAGAAGTAGTAGTAATCTCACCTTCATCATGAGTGTATTGATTGCTGACACCATTTGGTATTCCACTATAGCCTCCACTTGCATAGCTGCTGTCACCACCGGCAACATAATTGTCACTGCCACCACCAATCGGAACACTGAAATTTCCACTGCCACTTCCACCATCATAACCGCTCCTGCCATCATAACCTCCACTGCTACCAGCACTGCTTCCACTATCAAAACCACTATTGTAGCTGCCACCACCACTTCCATAACTAGCACCACCACCATAGCTTCCCCCTCCACTTCCATAGCTACCACCACCTCCACCGTAGCTTCCCCCTCCACTTCCATAGCTACCACCACCTCCACCATAGCTACCCCCTCCCCTTCCATAGTTATTGCCACCACCTCCATACCCTCCACCACTATAACCACCACCACCATAGCCACCACCACCACTACCATAGCCACCACCGCCACCGTAGCCTCCACCGCTACGAAATCCCCCTGCTCGATCCGTTGCATAGTTCACCCTTACCCTTCTCCCATGAAGATCCTGGTGACAGATAAAAACAAGTAATCAATTGTAGAATTCCTGTGTCGTTAATAAATCGCAGCAGGACCAAAGATTTTTTCTCAAATGCAGGGTCTTACAAAAGCAAGAATGTTTTACCTAATCTCTCAACTTAAACTAACCTTCTATTATTTTTATCTAAAAAATATAAGAGTTCAGAGTAACTTTCATGAAAAAGAAGCCTAACTAATGTCATGACTCATGAGCAACACATGCATCGTGTGAGACTCCCCCCCAAGTATAATTAAAGTAACTTCATATTTATTTATACTGATCAATACAGCTTTCTATATCTTACAACATCTTTTTATCTAATATCTTGTGCAATTTTTGGAATAAGGTTCACCATATAACCACCTATAACTGTATGGAGAAGTCATGCTCGAAGTTGGGTTTTCCAATTCTATGGCCACCATCCATGTCACACTTTAAACTGTGTTATGCTCAACAATGATTATTTTGAAGGGAGTCAACACTATCAGTACCTGTCCGTCCATAGCTTGGATGGCACTGGATGCCTCCTCTCCTGATGTGAAACTTACAAAACCAAAGCCTCTGGATCTACCAGTCTCACGATCCATGATAACTCTTGCTGCAACAATATCACATTGTTCACATCATGCCATAACAAATGTTCAAGATTAGCATATTTATCAAATCATGCATGAAACAAAGCCTAGTTTATGCAATATACCATCCAAGCTAAAACATATCAGATTTTGGACAATGACAAAGCAAGTAAAACACTTCGTTTGTGAACACATCAACATAAGTACAAGACCACATGATCGTAGATCCAGCATCCTATTATACTAAGGTAGTTTGCAAGTTATTCACATGACAATCACCCCTCAGCCCTTCCAAAATAAAAGTTGGAGAAAGTTAGGAAATCACCTTAATTCAAGTAAATCAATGAGCCTTACGTTTTATAATTTATTATTTCTTTGCCATCATCATCAATCATCAAAACCTTGAACCAAAATAAGAGATCCTATTGTACATTTGTGTGCATTTTGAACACAATATGAAGGTTTTATTACTTTAATTTATTAGTACAGATGATCCACATACAGGGCATCATCAATACTCTTCTTGTTCACATCCTATTAATTTTTTTATAAAAGTCACATTCTAGTAATTTAATATATTGAATTCGACAATTAAGCTTGCATTGTCGCTTCCAAGCCCCAATAAAAGAGAGTTACATCAGGTTGACAGCCAATCCACAAACTCCACAATCTTAACATAAACTTTGGTACTTATATCACTAACATAAGAGAGCTTGTGATAGTATTCCATGAATCATCAAATTCCAAGTAACAAAGTTGTACTCAGAAGGTGACAGCTTACTAAGTTGGATAAAGTCTGTAAAGTCTGTGAGTGTTGATACCACGACCTAAGTTTAAAACTCGTCTTCACCTACTGATTGCTATCCCCTAACCCACTAACTTATTTGGCAAAAAAAAAAAAAGTAATCAACTTTAGGGCAAAAAAAGGTCAAGCATAACCAATACCTTCAATAACTTCCCCATAGGAAGAAAAAGCTTCTCTTAGGCTTGTATCATCCGTGCCGTATGATAGACCTGAGGAACCAAGTTCGAAGAGATCATGACGAAGTAGAAGCATGATAATGTTTCAATTTGTACTAGATAGAGATCGAACACACCTCCAATGAATAGCTTGGAAGATGACATGCATCTAATTGCTTGGAATATAGACGGATTAGATGCAGACAATTCAGAATTGATGTGCTTGCTTACACTCTGCTTAAGTAAATTTCCAACTTTACTAATAAATGCCATTGTTGGAATCTAGAGCAACAAAACCACAACAAAAGAGAACGCATTATCTGACTGCAATTTTTTACAGATCTAACAATAAACAGAGATGACAGCTTACATACATCTCACTTAATAATATTGTATGGTTATTTGTTGCAAAAATATGCCCAAACGAAAGGCATGAATCTACATATTGGTTAAGTACACAAATATCAGCAGAAGACTAAAGAATACCAAAGCATCACCAAGCAATTCAAGTAGAAGTTAATTAATCATAGTGAAAGTAACAAATGGACCTCAAATTACGACAGAAACACAAGCACAAGCTCAACAAAAGTGATCAAATACCCAAAATAGAAGGATCGCACAATCGTATCAACTCATACAACACTACTTCCCCACTTCAAATTTACCAACTGTGAATAGTGAAGAAACCCACCAACACAAACATTTGTAACCGCATTAATATGCAATTTTCTGTAAGCTTCAAATAGACAGAACAAATATGACATATATCCTTGACATAAAAAAAATCAGAAAGAAAATCACCACATAGAGAAGTATTAGGCCCTATTCCAGTAAATTTTGGCATAGTTTTGCAAAATGTAAAGAAATATTTCTGTTTCCATTTATCTATTTCTTCACATATTGGAGGTATGGAGCTATGGATGTCATTCAATTCTAAAATTTCATTTTGATGAGTCTTTTTGGCCTTGGAAATTGAACTTTCTTATATAAGAAAATGTTCAAGAACCTCAAAATAATGGGAAATTTCTTCAAAAAAGAAACAGAACCACTCTACAACACCATCACCTACCACTAGTTATTGATTCAAACAAAGAGAAGAACTACAAGATAACAAAACAAATCAAATTTAGAAAATCTACCTTTCTCAAAATTATGGAAGATGAAATAGAAATGATCATTCAAACATAAACAGATTAACATTTTCGATCGATCTTTAACCAAATCAAACCCTAATAACCATAATCGTATCTTCAGATAGAAGAATTACCAGAATTACATAATCTACCACAGTAGAAAAGAAGAGAATTTACACCAGAAATCCTAAGAAATGAAATTATAGGTTTAGGGTTTTACTTCGTTTAGGAGAAAAGAAGAATAAACGTACCTTCGAGAGGTTCGGAATACTCCTCTCTCTCTCTCTCTAGACTAAAACCCTGTCAACGAAGGTTTTACTTTTACAAAATGACAAGTTAGGTTATATAGTTAATAAACTAAGCGAATCTGGTCCGTCGAAATTTCCCTTGATGTTTTTTATATTATTAATTAAGGCAATTTAGAATTAGATGAGATTTATGTGTTGAGGCGTCCCCCATATGTACCACACAAAAATATTGAGATGATGGTAAATTACCAAAATACCCTCCCATCTTTTTAATTGATTGAAGGGAAAACCACTTTCCTGAAAAATCATCTAACAAATGAATTTAATAATAAATAAATAAAAATGTTTATTTAGAGTTTAAAGTAGGACTGTCAATGGATTGGGTCCGGATCAGATCGGGTTGATTTGATACTATCCAATAAGAATTGGATCAGACCAAATACAAAATCTAAATAAACTTCATACATCTCAACAAATACATAATATAGTTTATAAATTTTCTAACATATTATCGGATCGGGTCCTTATCAGATCAAGACATGATTGATCTAGATCCGATCCAATAAGCTGTCAAATCGAAATTTTATTGGATTGGATCCTTATTGAAATCCAGAACATCGATCCAAACCCTAAAGTTACTGGATCTAAAGTGCATTCGGGAAAATGTCAAAAAATTATTGGCTTTTCTTATTTTGGAGGTGAGAGTGATCGTGACTTCATGGGATAATAACAATAGGATTTTTCCATTTTAACAGGAAAAACATTTTTCCAGGAAGAATGCATAGCAAAACATTTAACTCCAAGAGGAGAAAAAAAAAATTGTCATGAAAGCTGACTTTCCTATAAAAATATGCAATTATTCATCTGTAAACTGCATTTTTGTTTTTTTTTGTGTGTGCAGATAAATCAATTTTGTTGTCGATCTGTTCGTGCAATCAATATTGATTGCAGTGGTTAGACAATGAAAGCAAAGAAAATTTTAGGACAAGAAAAATTATTGATTTCCTCCAAATCAATCTTCAATCTTTGGTTTATTAGAGACTTGGTAATTTACCTATAGAATAAATATTTGTGATTTTTTTCCTAAAAACATTTTAAAACCTTAGACGTTATCGACTACATTTTGAAAGAGTTGGAAACAAAAACTTATTCTATATTTTCAAGATACTGGAGGACTTTCCCGATCTTCGTCATCCTCTACTAATGATACCAACTGTCCATAATTAAAAATATTCAAAAAATTTAGTGCTTAGGTTCTTCAACGGTCCAATGGGTATTACCTTTAGATCATCAAAACTCCAAATTTCTAATGAGGAGAGAGATGTTAGGTAAGAGTAAGACAGATAGCTAAATATACTCTCATTACACATTTCCAAATGTCACGAATGAAGAGATGTCAAAAACCTTGGAAGAGCAATCAAACTAATGCAATCCACGATATTAAGCTCACGAAGGCAAGGAAAATCACCTACTTGTCAAAAACCGTGTCATACGTGTTTTTAAAATATTTAACACGTACCTGTTTGTTTAATGATTATTTTTACTAAAATGGATTATTTGCAATGTTGCATTCACCATCATTTACTTTTTCAAACAATAGATACCTTATTGGTTTTTTTTTTTTAAAAGATATCTCTTATCTTCTAAATATTTTAAAAATGCTAATGACACTATAATTTTAAGTTTCTTGTTTCCTTTTTCTATATTTTTCCCAACATTCAAAGAATTTTGTTAACTATATTGTGTTTAATTATGAGTTATGTGGAATATTGCTGTTCAAACTGTGTCCAAGGAATGGTTGAGATGGGATTACATCTCTCAGAGATTATTAGAGAAAAGGTCACCCTCAATCGATACCCGTCAGAACAGACCCAATTAATTCTATTATAAAAATAAAGAAAAATGAAATGCAATCAATGACATCTTATGCTCAATGAAGGGGTCAAGTGGACTTGATTCTTTATACCCATCAACTTGTAATTATAAATCCAATAATTCCCAACCATTATAACAAGAAATTTAAGCAAGTATAATTTTAATGGTTGGGAGAGGTGAATAACACCACAATGATATGAACACCAAAGTATGGTTGAGCTTTGAGAATCGACCAAGCTCCTATGAACAGAGCTCTGGACATTAGCACGCAATCCCTCTTCTTAACGAGATCCTTGGTGAACCTACTAAGCGCAAAAGGAGAACCCATCATAGTTTTTGCCAATCAATGCAGGAAAAGATGAAATGCGGTGATACTCCATCTGACATTTACTGGAATTTTCCACTCCAATATTCGACAAGGAAGCATAGAGTGACTTCTCTTCAAGCATACACACTGGAAATAGAGGGAAAAAAAAAAACACGAAAAATTGTCATGGAGTTCTCCTTATTTCTGCAGCTCAAACATCCCAAATACATAAATCAAACTAAAGTTGAAAGTAGTTGATCCAACTAACCTGCAGTCTAGTGGAACCCCACCTCGGCCAAGTTTGGAGGAAAAGCAAGTGAGAAAGAAAAGTTCAATCAAGTTAAGTTATCCATTTTAATGTACCAGACAAACACTCATTCATGCCAAGTTATTAGTGAAATCCTCCATAAAATGTGTACTCCATAAGACTCCTGGAATTCGTTTTACATCTTAACCATGTCTTTATCATCGTCCGTCCCGTCGCAGACCTGAAGAGCCATTCAAATAGTTAGAATGAGGGCAAAACAAAAAGTAGCTGAGAGGGAAATTGGTGGAAGATGGATGACAACTTGTCGAGTTAATGCAAGGAGATGACCTTTAAATCGACTGATGTGTTCGACGTTGATGGTGCTAATTCATCCAAGATTAGATGTATCTCCATTTTCAGTTCTTTTACCTGCTAAACCAAAAAAGCGTAATGGAAGGAATATAGAATCAACCATGTATGGTGTTCAAACTTTCAAAATTGGATGTACTTGGACTATCGTCACCTACAAACCCTTGCCCTAAAACATTTTGGAGATGGCAAAATGAATCCAGATTTCCCATTCAAGTGTACTAGAGTTAAATGAAAAACTTGCCAATTAAATTATATTGACTCGAGCCAAAAATATATATATAAAAATTGTTTGGGCACCATTTCCTGCATCCCTTTCTTGGGTTGTTTTCTGCACCAAAGGATCCATCAAATGTGTGCACATCTATCCTCACACAGGTTCAGAGACGATAATTACAACCAGTGCCGATATATATGGATTAATGCAAATGTAGACACATCAAGAATTACTATCATTAAGTGTAGCAATAAATTTAAAACATAAGTAGGATCCGATACAGACCAACCCACCCCCAACAGTCCCATCCTTCCAATTATCTCATAAGCTTACAAGACCATAATCATAATCATCAAAGTCCTATCCCAAAAATTTATGGTCGGTTTTGTTAATTGTAGTGTGTTCATATCCACTCTCACTATCTCATAAGCTTAGAAGATATTCCAAAGAAATTTAAGAACCTCAAAATGGTATATAAATTATAGCAAAAAGTGATAAAAGAACCAAAATTAATATTCAACCTAAAATAGGGATCGAAATGAATCAATAAGTTATACATAAACAACACAAATCGAGTTCTCTAGATTTGAAACACATTTTACATTTTCACGAAACAGACTCTTTTGCATTTATTAGGAAAAATGAGTTTTCAACACTGAAACTGTGCGACCCACCTTGGGTATGGACTAAGAGGGAACAGGTAGTCGTACGGGTAGACTCACATACCTGAGCCTCAAGAGACATGCGTGTGAGTTCCAAAGCCAGTTCTATTGCTCTGAATTCGGAAGGCAAATCATCTGAGTTGAATCGGTACAAGTTGTAAGCTTTTCAGGCAAAGTTCATTTCTAACATATAGAAAATCCTAACAACAATGCCATATAAGATTGTTTTAATTGTTTCTCATGTTTAGCTAAAAATGATTTTTTTTAAGAGCTTTTGGTTCACTAACAACCCTTAAAATTTATAGACAATCTCAAATGTGTCAAGATACAAACATCACAATCAATATAAAATGCATTAATTTTTATTTTAAGATTTACATCATGTATTATTCAAACTTGCAATAGTCACAAACTTTTATAGAGATTTCTATAAAAGAGCCAATGATACAACAGGCAACAAGAACAACATAAATCTTATTTCTCCATTCAATTCTATCTTAAGCTAGAAAATATATAAATTCTATTAAAAGACTTAAAATGCCCAAATAGATGGCTGGGATAAGTGAAATAACTCATCCTAGCATATTGTGCCATCCAAAGATCTTGCTTTTAGAATATTTTAAAAATAAACCCCCCCCCCCCCCCCCCCCCCCCAACAAAAAATAATAATAATAAAAAAAATAAATAAATAAACAAAAAGTAAGTATAATTACCACTTTGACCTATGCTAGTTTGAAGGCGCTTGCATGGTTCTGATTCATATTGCACAACACTACCATCCAAGGAATTCATCAAAATAACCTCGTCGGCTGTGATTATACACCTTATTTGTTCAAAACTGACCACAATTGCCATCTCTCGGCCTAATATTGTAGAAGTAACATTCAATCACACCACATTTCATATATTCGTCAGCACATATGTTCTTCCATAGATCGGAGTCTCTTGATAGAAAATGGGTAGCCATATCTAATGTTATTGGGTTCAGCATAAATGTATAAGTAATCAGCAGTGCTTTCAGGTAGTTGATAATATCAAAATGCAATTAACAGATATTAGGAACACCTAGCTGGCAAGCAAGAAGGGTGGCCACTGTATCAATTTCAAGTTGGGATCTGATAAATAAGAGAAGTAGCAAAAAATTGCGTAACAGAAAATCAATAAGACTTTTCTAGAGGCCTTTCCTATCACTTATGAGGTCTTCTTCCCAAAAACTACAGATCATTTACTGGAACCTACAAAGACAGTAAATCCAAATTTTACACCTTCAAGAAACCATACTAGTGTCAACATTGTATATTAAAATATCTCAGTTTTGAAAATATGAGATACAACCTCAGCAAAACACTTGGCGAAAGAAAATCCCTTTTTTTGGGTCTTATCTGAAGGTACCAAATATGCGTTTAAGGCTCAAGGTAAAGATTGGAATCGTGATTTTAGCATGCCTAGAGTTCTTATCTATGAGAAGGAACGAAAGAGTAAATACACAATCATTTAAGCTGGCACAAATTGCACAAACCTTAAAGTTTTAGTTATTAATATGAAGGAAAATGAGATGACCATCATACTGCTTCGTTAAGCTATGATAAAAGAGATTTCCTCTTTTTGTTTTTACTTTTATTCCACCAGTAACTTGTGTATAGTTACTTGAACTGTATCGACTGATTTTGAATATGGCCCTGTTTAAGCACATTAATGTATTCATAATCTTTCAAACTAGAAGACAGATGAGTAAGAAAAATCTAAAGCTTTTCTGTCAAGTTTTTTCACCAGTTTAATGTTGATGAGATCTTCAATGTCACCTATGTGCTCTTTGAGCTGCAACACCAACAATGAAATTAAAAATCTTCAGTATCGAGCTTCTTTCCACAAGAAGAAAAAGTTTCAATTAAGTTTCTATTTCTAGAATGCAGAATATCATCTCTTACTGATTACAACTCGCTAAGGATGTCGTCAATGACAACAAAATATGCTTCTAACAACATTTTGAGCTGTTCGATGTTGTACCCATTACAAGATGAAGAACTCACTAAGGCTTCCATGTTTGCTTGATGATAAAACAGTACTGCTCGAAGCCCTTTCCGATTATTGAACTCATAGGTGAGAGCGGTGCAGAATTATTGATTGCTTATTGAATAAGCCTCCATTCTCTCCTTTTGTTCCGTCATGAGCTGTTCTATTTCGTCACGGACCTGAAAAGCCATTCCAATAGCTAGAATGCATGAGACAAAAACAAGAGGTAGCTGTGAGGAAAATTGGTGGAAGATGACAAGTGGTTGCCTAGTATACCTTCTTAACTTGTTGAGTTAATACAAGGAGATGACCTTTAAATCTACGGACACGTTCAAGGTTGAGGGTGCTAATTTTTTTTGATGACGGGTGTTTGAGGGTGCTAATTGATGATGCTAGTTCATCCAAGATAGGATATATGTCCATTTTCAGTTCTTTTACCTGCCAAACTTACAGATCATAATAGAAGGGACATGGAATCAATCATGTATGATGTACTTCGAACTTCCAAAATTGGATCTACTTGTACTATAATCATCATCTACAATGCTTCAAAATTGCAATGTTTTGGGATGGCAAAATGAATCTAGATTTACCATTCAATTCTACTAGAGCTAAATGAAAAACTCCCAGTTAAACTAGATTGGCTCGAGTTAAGACACCCAATTTTCTCATAAAAAATTTGATTTTGAACCTGAAAAAATTGCTATTTAATTGATTATATTAAAATAAAATAAAAATCGAATTTTTTTTCATTTACTAAACTTTAATATATATATGGGAGCGGTTTAGCGGCCCTAAAGTTTGCCAAGCATTGTGCCAAACATTTTTCAAAACATGGGTTAGAAGATTTGGAATGGGCTGATTTTTTGTGAGGACGATCTCTATGATGAGGAGATCATCCTCACCAAAAATCCGCCTATTACAAAACTTCTAACCCCATCAAAAGTGATTTACAAAAATTGGACGGTCCACGATTCTTCAATTTGTAAACTAGGGTTAGAAATTTCAAAATGAGCTGATTTTTGGAGAGGACGATCTCTTCACCGTAGAGATCATCCTCACAAAAATCAGCTCATTCCAAAGCTTCTAACCATTTATTGAAAAATGTTTGGCAAACTATATATATATATATATATATATATATATATATATATATATATAGAGCGTTTCAGCGGCCCTAAAGTTTGCCAAACATTTTCAAATAATGGGTTAGAAGCTTTGGAATGAGCTGATTTTTTGTGAGGATGATCTCTATGGTGAAGAGATTGTCCTCTCCAAAAATCAGCTCATTTTGAAAAATCATATTTTATATTTAATAAAATTTTATTTATGCATATTTAGTTTTTCCAATGTTTTCCAGACTTTAACCATTGAGAGACAACATATTAATTCAATCAATGTCAAAATGATAGGAAGAAATAAAGTTAGAATTTAAATTCTGAAAAAACTAAGATACAGAAAATGTGATAATTTGATTTTGAAAAATCAGATCTAATCTTTCATCATCTCTAGAACTTGATTTAGGATTGATCTAATTTTTCCATAGTATACATAAATGGTGTGATCGATATTGTATTCTCTAGTAATTACATAAGAAATTTAACTACAATACAATATATCACACCCAAAGGCCAAATCAAATAAATAAGAGAGATTCTATTGCCACACCAACTTTTGCTATCGCCACCCCAATTCACATGTAAAATTTAATAACCAAAGAAAGAATTAACACACATTTTGGGGGGTGCCGTTAGCAAAAGTTAGTGTGACAATAGAAGTCCTCATAAATAAATAAATAAAAGGCATAGAAAGATTAGATACCTGGGGCTGGAAACAAATATGTGCTTCAGTTGATCTTCCATAGTTAACTTCATTCAATTCGAAAGTCGGGGATGTGTGATATCTTGGGCCAATCTTCGCCACACTCCTCTTGGCACCGTTGTACTAGCAATGGACAGTTTCGATCCAGATCGATTGAAGCGAGGTGGGTAGTCCCTCCTCTGGCAAGGTTGCGAGTCTTTCACAATTGAAAATCCACAATGTTTCAAGGGAGATGAGGTTTTTAAATCCCTTTGGAAGAGATGTCAAACTCTCGCATTCCCAAATATTAAGAATCTGGAGGAGAGGGAAATCACCTTCTTCAATGCCACCCCATTCCACTAAATTTGGGATTGATTCCATTCTAAGCTCTTTCAACGATGGAAAAGCTGCTGGTCTACCACTACTGTTAATCATGGCGCCATCATCAACAACACAAAACTCAGGACCCACATATCTTACTTTATCCATTCCCCCTATGACAAGTTTCTCAAGTAAAGGTAGCTGCCCCAGCATAGGAAGGGTTTCACATGATGTACAATTCATTAAACTAATCTCCACCAGTTTTGAAAATGATGGATGCCCAATCCAACTTGGAAATCTTACACCATTGTAGCCTTCGATACTTAGCTTTCTGAGATTTGGGTGAGGTTCAAGGATTTCAAGTATCCTCTCTTTCTCCTCCTCAACACTACTTATTGCATTATTATCATCATCCCATTCCAATTTCAGCTCCTCAATGTATTGTTTATTCTTCAATACAGTTACAGTGCTATCTCTCTTCGCACTGTCCACATTTTGAAGCTTTGAAATCTTCAATTCACCTCTCAGGTTGATCAATCTCATCAGCTGTCCTATCTCATGTCCACTTTCTTTACCTACAACGAACTCCGACAATGTCCGTAAACATGTTAATCCCCCAATTCTCAGAGACGTCAAACAAAAAGGGGGAAAGGTAAGGTGTCGTAAGTTAATTAGCTTTCGTATGTCCTTGGGAAATTCAACCAAATCCCGACAGTCACTAACATCTAATGTCTGCAGATTATAAAGGTTGCATGTGGATTCAGGCACTCTTTCAATGTCTGTATCAGAGAGGTCAAGGTATCGTAGGTGTTTCAAATTGCCAATTGAATCAGGCAACTCTCCGACATGTGCACCACTGAAATCCAACACACGGAGGAATTTTATTTGTGGGAATAGATTATCAGGGACACTTATCAATGAACTTTTCAAGAATACCAGTAGAGTGTGTAGCCTTTTGCATTTAAGAAACGTCTCAAAGATCGTCGAATCATTTTCTGCACCAGTGAAGCATGATAAATGCCGGGTCTTTTCAAAAGAATGAATTATTTGATCACCTTCCATTCTAAAACAATCACCTTCTGAAACTGATTGTGCTAGATCGTGAATCAGGTCATGCATCTTGTATATCAATCGTCCATCCAAACGTTCTCATACTGGAAAAATGACCTCCATAACAACTCATCAAAGTATTCACTACCCACATCTTCCATTTCCCTTTGCGCCCCTTCGGACATAATAAAACCTTCTGCCATCCACAATTTGACCAATTTGTCCTTGTCAAATTCATGATCCTTGGGAAATATGGCGCAGTACATAAAGCATTGTTTTAGATGTGATGGCAAATGATGATAACTTAATCTCAAAGAACCTAAGATACCATCCTTTCCTCTTTGAGGTAATTCCCACATTTCACTTGTCAAAATATCTTTCCATTTTCTTTCTTCTCTTGTACTACGTAAGAGGAGCCCTCCGAGTGTCTTTGCAGCCAACGGTAAACCCTTGCACTTTTTTGCAATTTCTTGACCAATTGTCACCAAATGCGGATACCCATCCCAGCTTCCATTTGGAAATGCTCGTCTTCGTAGCAACGACCAACAATCTGCATTCGACAAAATTCCCAAGAGATAACTAGGAATAGTGCCCATGATAGATGAAACTCTTTCGCTTCGGGTGGTGACAATAACTTTACTTCCCTTTGCGCCATATCGCAAAGGAGCACTGAGGACTTCCCACCAGTCTGATGAATCTTCCTTCCATACATCATCGAGTACAAGCAGAAATTTCTTCCCAGTCACAATTTCCTGAATTTGTTTAACAAGTGGGTCCAGCTCCTCACAATTAGATCGTTCCTTGGAAATGCTCTCGATAACTGCTTTCGTTATTCTTTTGAGATCAAAATCTTCAGACACACAAACCCATCCTTTAACATTGAAATGCTTCTCGACCCTGTCATCATTGTATACGAGCTGAGCGATGGTCGTCTTTCCAAGTCCACCCATACCGACTATGGGAATAACAGTTAATTCCTTTGCAGCAGATCCATCCGACATCAACAAATTTATTAACTTCTCCTTATCATTTTCTCTGCCAAAAACATCTGATTCATGTATCAAGGAGGCAGTATCTACTCTCGATCTTATTTCAAGTGGTCCAACTACATCTCCCACTTGAAGATTGAGAGCAATTCGTTTCTTTGCAATTTTGTCTAGTTTCACATTAATCTCCTTTATGTCGTGTGCTATGTCATGTCGAAATAAAAGTGGTTTTAAACTAAAACAAGAAAAGCAGAAATTGCGTACCCGCTTCATCTTGCTAGTTTGAATTTCCCTTTCCACCTTCGATCGTAAAGCTTTGGTTGCAAACTCGTCCAATACGTCATCGGCATCGTAAGCAACATCTTTAAGCTCTCTCAGCCAATCTCTCACCAGCTTGGAGTGAACTTGCTTTTCCTCAGCATCTTGTAGCAGTGATTGAATTGTTGACAACAAACTGGACAATGTTTCCACCTCTTCCTCCACACCCCACAACAATTGGAACTTATCACTGATTAAAGAGTATAGTTTTCCCATGGCTGGCTCAAGAAAAACAGATATAAGTGATTCTGCCATTCTTATTATGAAGATGATGATCCCTCTCACTCACAAACAAGAAGCGAATTGCAAGTAATCAATTGAAGTTGTTACAAGCGTGAAGCAGCAGCGGCAGCTTGTCTTCTTTTAAACGGTCCTCTGAAAGACTGTCTAAACTGATTTTGTTGAACACTGCATTCAACGCTCCACATCAGCGTAGTGTCCGACAAAGTCAGTTCAGCATTTTTGAAAGAATCATCATTAAGCGGTTCACTAATAGTACACGGCTGGCGTGGCAAGTGTACAAAACCATAGATCTTTTTTCTTAGGGATAGAAAAGGAAATTGATCGATATGCATATTAAGTGATGAAATGGGTACAAAGACTAGTCTGGGTAAAGAAACAAACAGTCGAGGGAATCGAGAACAAGAGAAAAAGAAAGGTGAAGGGTCCACACGGTTGATGAATTCACTCATTGCTGTCATAAAGAAAATGCAACATTCAATAATTGATGGTTGTGGGCTCCCTCCATCGATTATTGAGTTCCAAAAGAGAAGATTTCAAATATTACTTAAATTATTTTGCCCACATGAATTAATCCATCGCCACAGCCTGAGATTGATCCAAGATATTGAAGATGGACAAATATCGAATTCTCAAAATTTAAAATTAAAATCAATAGCGAAATAAATGAATTGTCCCCACAATTAATTAGAGCAATTATAACAAGGCTACCTATACCCATACCCATATCCATTTTAGTGATTATTGGTAGTAATTATGAGTATTCATGGGGTATGCACTACAATCTTGCTATTCATAATTGATACCCATAATTTTTTAATTCAAATCCAATTTAAAACTTTTTGAAATTGACTTATTTTTAACATATCCACCTGAACTTTTTTCCTCTAAAAAAGATGGGTAACTAAGTAGGCATACCTATTTTGGGTATCAAAAATGTTAAGAGCAAAAAAATGGTGAGGGATGGGTCTTGTTTTGGAAACATCATTTTTGGACTTATCCCATGGTGAGGGATGGGTAACTAAGTGGGCAAACCTATTTCTGAATTTTTTATCGGAGTTTTTCAAAGAAACTTAGAGCATTGAGGTGTTGGATTGCTGATGTGGCAATCTATTTGAGCAAAACGACGCTTATTAAGGCTTAAAATCTTATTAAGTTAACAACGAAAATGTTTCTTAAAATGTTTTTTCTCTTCTTTTTTTTTTTATTATCGTGGGTATCATCCCCACCCTTCGGGTGAGACTGATCACACATACCACCCCCTCGAAAAGTCTTACGTGAAACAGGTTGAATCAAGGGTCAAGTGGACCCTAGAGAGTGGCCCCAAGAAATTCATTACTTGGTGGGGTTTCAAACACTTGACCTATCCTTCTTGAGGAGCATATCAAGGCTTGGTTTGCCACTAGGCCAACCCCTTGGGTAGGGGTGGAGCCAAGATTTTCTTGTAGTGGGGGCAAACTATGGTTAGTTGTATAGTTGAAGAACTTGAAGATGAATGGTTTTAGGGAGAAAAAGAATCATGGTGGAGTAACATTGAAATGTACATCGTGGTGGAGTAACATTGAAATGTACATCGTGGGAGACATTTTCTGACATGGATGTATGTCAAAACCATAGATGCTTTTCATCAAGATACGAGTGAGATCTTGATGAAAGCATATATGGTTCTTGTAGATACGTGGTTTTCGTCATTGGGACGACCACATCTAGGATGAATTGGAGTCGCCACCATTCATTTTTGTAAGTGGGTGTGCATGGTCACCCGATGTATATTTTCCAAAAAAGTGACATTTTTGGCATTAGTAACTCGCAACGGATAGGGAACTAATCGAACCTAAGAATTTGGGTAAGCGGCTCGGTTGGAGAAAAAGGAAGGTGTTAGGCACCCTTTTCTCCACGTCAAGTGGCAGTAACCTCAACATAATTCGGTCATTTTGATTTTAAAGAATATGGGAAAATAAAGTGCCACGTGGAAGTGTTTGTACCCTCGATAGGGGTTCATTTTCGGCTTGATCATAAGGTCGTTTCATTGATGGAAATGACCCTTATGCACCTTTAGTCTTGGGGTCCATTCATTAAAAAAATAAAATAAAAGAGAATGGGGTGTTAGAAGAGGGAGAAGGAGAGGATATAGAGAGAGAGGGGGGTGCTTGTTACTCCCACCTTGTATCTTTGATCCTCTTTTCTTCTTCTTCTTTTTTAAATTCTCTTGAATCATTAGTAAGTTGGGAGTGAAACTTTCCTTTTTTAGAAGATGATGTGAGAGAGAATGGAAGATAAGTAGAGAGAGTAGATTTTTTTTTTTAGGGAGACTTGGTGAAACTTAGTAACCCTTTTTGGAAGGAGGGGAGGGGTATTTATAGTGTTTGGAAGATGGTTTGAGGGATATAATGGGGTTAAAGGTTGGGAGAATGGGTAATGGTATAGTTTTTAGATGATGGGAGTATGAAATTTGGAGTGAATTTAGGGGTAGTTTTGTAAAGAGTGGAGATGGATTGTATTTTAACCCAAATGGTTTAGATCCTACCCAAATCCATTTGGATAGAGTGTTGGGTGAGATGAGATGAGTGATGGTTGATGGGAGGAGTGAGGGTGTAAGAGGGTTGTTTGGGAGAAGGAGTGTTAGGTTGGTTGAAAAAGTAAGGTGTTTAGATTTAGGAGAATGGGTTGCGTAAGAGGTGGGTGTATTGGTTTTTGGGAGGAGAAAGGGGATGATGTCATGTGGCAATCATGATGAGAAGATGAGGTGATGAGATTGGTTGATTGGTTGATGGTGGTTGTTTGGTTAAAGAGAAAAGTATGGGTTGGTTATTTGATAATGAGGGGGTATGGGTTGAGGTGATTTTATTGGAGTGTTTTAAGGAAG